>NC_060281.1:52754623-53054623 GCF_021613505.1 Equus quagga
GCATGGGCGGCGGGCGCCCCTCGGCAGCGCCCCCAGGGGGCGGGGCGGGGCGGCGCGGGGGCGGGCGCGGCTGCCGGCCCGACCGACCCTCCTTGTCTCCCCGGCCGGCGGGGCGCGGGCTGGCGCGGGTGTCCCTACGCCCTCATCGCTCCGGGGAGCCGCGGACGCGACGCCCGGAGACCCCGGCGGCGGCTGGATGCGCTCCCATGGCGGACGCCGCGAGTTCGTGGATAGGAGAGACGGCGAGCACAGGACCGCGTGGCGGCCACCCGGCCCTCGTCGCCACTCGCCCGAGGGTCCCTCAGCCTCCAAGGACCGCAGAGGTTAACGTCTCCCGGCTGCGCCGCGGCTGCCTTTCGGCCCCAAGCCCTCTCCCCCTGCGGCAGCTCATCACCGAGCGTCCCCACCACTCGCCTCCTCCGCGGCGCGGGGCGGCTGGGAGATGGAGTGCAGAGGCAGGTGGAGACTTGAGGAAGCCGCCCTGCAGGGACTACAACTCCCAGAATGCAATGACAATTCAGTCGCTTTGCTTCTCCCTTCCCCGCTCCCCCTCCGCCTTTGATTTTCCTCAACCCACAACCTCTGTCTACCGACTGCGGGTTGATGTTCTCGGAACCCGCGCGATTGTCTACTTCTCGGGGCTGTACCGAAGCGCCAGAGTGATTTCCACCTTACTCCACACGGAAAGGCTTTTCGTTTAAAGTCGTGATCGACGAAGCATGAAGAGGGAAGAAAGGGCAGGCAGGTGACTGAAAAACTGGTTGCATGTAAACCCAGCCCCGTTGCTGCAGGCAAAGGCTGGATAAATGGGACTTTTGAGAAATACCCGCGTCCCTGCCAAAGAGACGGGCTAGAGGCGGGAAAACTCCCTTTTTCCCCTGTAACAGATGTTGTTCTGTGTTTTCATGGGTAACGTTTCGAAATGGTCCGCGGAGGAATTAAGGACATCTGCTTTGCCCTTAAATCGCCTGAATTGTAAAATTAATTCAGCCCCTTCTTTGAGACCACGTGACAGATAACCCACAGCTGAAGATTTTGCTGCACTGGCTTGAGCAAACCTCTGGGAAACAAGACACTCTCTACCTGAAATTAAAACTTCTCAATTTGACTAGATTACATTCATTCATTAAAGAGGTGCCCCCGCGAGAGGAGAAGGTAAATGTGTAGCCCACTTTCAGAAAGAACGAGATATAGCCCTCATGTTTTCCTGTGACCCTGTGTCTCCCTGCACTACCTTTCCGTTTTTCTGAAATTCACTGCGTCCTGTCTCCAAAAACAAGCAAATAAAATCTAAGCAGCAATTCGTTTGTTTAATAGCTATCTCCTGGCCATAGCCAGCTGCCCTACTCTGAGCTGTATTCTCTAAGCTGCAATATTGTGAACAAATACTGTATATGAAAATACATTAAGGGATAATGACTTTGCAGATTTAATACAGGGTTCCTTTGAAGAGAGAGTGAACCCAGCTCAATTAAGATATATTTACAGAAAAATCAATTGATGCTTTTTTCATAGATGGTTCAATTCTCTTTCATAAATAAAAGACATTTTATTACAATCCAATTGAATAATTGAAAACCACACAGAAGAACTGAAAGAATTTATTTTAGAGCTTTTTATCTTCTCTTTCATTCACATATATTGAATACCTGATAGATGCCAACAACTGTTCTAAGTGCTGGGGATACAGCAGTGAATCAGCAAAGGTGTTTATGTTCGAGATGCTTATTATAGTTGGAAGATACAGACAATAGGCATACATAGAGAAATCGCATGAACTGCTAATTCCTATAATGAAAAAAAAGCAGGATCGTGTGATAAGGATAGGAATGTTATCTTAGATTAGGAGATCAGGGAAGGCCTACCTGAGAAAGTGACATTTAATCTGAGACCTGAATGACAAAATGGATCCAGCCATGGAAAAACTTACCAGGAAGAGTGTACCAGGTGCTAGGAGCAGCTAGAGAAAAGGCCACAAAGAGCAAACAAATTTAGCCAATCCTCTAAGCGTTTGTAGTGTTTCTCAACCCTGGATGCACATTTTGAATGACCAAGGGAGATTTAAAAACTACAAATGGCCAAACCTCATACCCATACCAAATGAATCATAACCTGTGGAGGTCCGGCCCAAACGCAGTAGTTTTTTAAAGCTCCCAGTGATTCCAATGTGCACCCGTGGTTGAGAACCATTGCTTTCAAGCGGTGGTTCTCAAAGAATGGTCTCAGGACCAGCAGCGTCAGCATCAGCTGGGAACTTGTTAGAAATGCAAGTTCTCAGGCCCTGCCCCAGACCTATTGAATCCTAAACTCTGGAGTAATCCAGGGGAGAGGTGGTGGCTTCGATTAAGGTAGTAATCAACGGAGTCAGTGAAAGGTGAACAGATTTGGGATCTGTTCTGGAAGAAGAATCATCAGGATTAGTTGGTGGCTTAGATGCGGGGACAGGTGAGAAAAAGAAATCAAAAATAATGCCCAGGTTACTAGTCTGAGCTTCCAAGTGAATGGCAGTGCCGTCCGTGTCCTGAAATGAGGAAGGTTGCACAACCATCTCCCCAGAATGCTTTAGGAACTCCTATCTCTACAGATGACCCTTAAACCTCCTGTTGAAGGATGTTGTGACAGGGGCAATGTCACACAGCCAGGAACCAAGGTCTCCCAACTCTCAAAAGCCCGAGATCTTTTCCACTAAACCTTGCGCCCATGTGTCTTATAATTTGCTTTATTAGCACAGATCATTCTCATGAGGATAAATCTGTAAGGGACTTTAAGAATAAGGTCTTGAGGTTACTCTTGAGCTACAGTTATTTCTAGAGTCCTTCTACTTACCATTCTCATCCCTGTATAAGTGCTCTGCTCCCTCCTTTCTGACCCCCTCAATCCTACTTACCCAGCAATGTCTGTCCAATTTCCTCCTCAGTAAGTCCTCCCTGATTCCTGTTCGCTGGTCTGTCTAGCTCCTCTAAGCCAGTGGTTCTCAGCCTTACCTCTACATTGGCATTAGCCAGGAAGCTTTAAAAACAGAGTCCCGGGTTTCACACCAGGCATATTGAAGGGGGGAGGGGGGAAATATAGATAGTCTCTAATTAACGTCCTCCGGGTCTTGATGAACAGTCAGACTTGATAAACACTAGTGCAAACTACGTTTAGCAATTAATTATGTACCTACCTCATGATATTCCTTGAATTGTTTTATAGTATTATTTAGTATCATATGTTCTGTATATCTTGTTCCCCAAATCTACTTGTCAGGAAGGAACACTTACCTCTCCTCTGCTGTTTGCCTTCCTAATGGAGGAAGCTCAATTGATAATAATTTATCTGGTCTCTCTACGCTCTTTTATTCGCTCTGTCCCTGGTCGGGGGAGGGGTGACCTTGAATGGGTGCATTTAGGAAAAACAAACCTGGTTTGCTGAGCTCGGCTCCTCCCACATTCCTCTTGGGTGTGAGCTGCCTTATGCCTCCTCTGCTAGGCTTTCAGCATAGGGAGGGCCCTTCTAGTTCAGCACTGCGTCAATTTAGGGTTTAATTAACAGGTCTGACTGGCTCTCACGTTATTGTATGTTCTCTGACTTAGTTGTTACTATTAATAAAGGTGATGCTTTGGCCTCCATGTGTCTTACTCCTTTTTTTAATTTCTCAGTTGGGCAACATTATTCATCATTCCCCCTCAGCAATCTCATACTGCTTTTAAGATAATTAAGGCAAGGAGCCATGAATTCAGTATTTATGTATTGCCACGTAGTAGGCGCTTGTGAGATACTGATTGATCCAAATGTTTATTCTCTAAAGCTTGGCAATAGGCCTGAATTTTAGCAATTTCGTCTCTAAATATTGTAGTAAGAATTATGCTAAGTGTGGGATAGATACAAGGTAACTGAGACAAGATTCCTGCCCTCAAGGAAAACCCAGTCCTACAACAAGTATTTACCAAATACCTACTTTGTGCCAGGCATTGTGCTTGCCAGTAGCAGTACAAAAACAGAGCAATACAAAAACAAATAAAATATGCTCAGTTATGTGAAAGAACCCAAACTGGCTCAGTGTTTTCAACATTGACCCATCTGTGCTTCATGAAATCAATTTAGTGAGTCATGACCAGCACCTTAAGGAATGGAATGGAAGAGAATAGAACAGAATAGAACAGAATAGAATAGAATAGAATAGATCAACGTGTGCTACAAGGAATGAGGGCGAGCACTACTCATGAAACTTCTTTCAGTTATCTATGTATATGGATGTGTATGTGTGGGGGGGGTGTGAATTGAATTGCAATGCAAAATTCTTCCTATGGGTTACAGTTTTTAAAAAGTTGAAGGTCCGTACTTAGCAGGGAGAGCTAGACATGTATATAAGTGACTATATTATTTTTAGAGGTATAACATAGGACTTTTACAGATGAGATCAAGGCTTAGGGAACCTGAAAAAATTGATAGTAGGTAATGGATAGAGCTGACATTCAAACCCAGGTCAGTCTGACTTAAAAGAAAATTTTGTTTCCGTTATACTACAAGACTGGGGGTGACATTGAGAAAGTTCTTGGGAAAAGGGGAATGTTGACGGGAAAGGCAGGAGCAAAGTCTTGAAGTCATGAAAATGTGTTTTGCGTGTGTATGTAGGGGGTTAGCATCCTTAAGATTCTGTGGAAAAGACACAATTCCTTTCAGATCCAATAAATTCAGAGTAGAGGTGTACTATTGTGGCTGAGAATTCCTTTTCTGTAATTAGACTCTGGGTATGAATTCTGACTTGGTTGAATTACTTCATCTCTCTAAGAGATTAAGCCGCTGTCACATTTGTAAACATGGTAACATTTGTAAACATTTTCAAAATAGGCATAGTAATAGTACTTTCTTCATAGAGTTGTTTTGAGAATTTAATGAGAAACTATTAATCTTAGTAACCTAATGTATTCTCATATCATATAATGAGAGCAACTGGGTAATAGGATTGATTTTGTTCAATTCATTTTTGCCTAATTTGGAAAACAATCTGTTAGAGTTTGATCAGAGAAGCAGAACTGCCATATGAGGTATGGAATAAAGAAATTATTATAAGAATTAAAGGTGTGGGGACCTGGAATTGGCCACCCCAAGATATGTCTCTTTGGCATCAGGATTATTTGAGGCTGATTGCTTTTGATAAACTGGGACAGGGAAGGAGGCTCTGAGGAATGGAACTTGCCCTTTGTTAGGACACATTTACATTTGTAAGGTAAATCTCTATCTGTGAAAGTTGCCTCCCTCTCTGTACCAGGAAGAAGAAAGGAGATGACCTTCTCTCTAAAAACTCTTAATCAATACCAAAGGCAAGGACTTAAAATCTGCATTTTATTGTGCTTCTCTGGTAACCTCCTGTAACTGACTTCCCTCCCCCTCCCAACGCTGGCATTTCTTTAAAGATTAAGCATCTTTCTTTAGGCTGGGAACCCATTGCGGGGCTCATCTGTGACCTCCCCCCCCAGCCCGAGGCAACACACCTGCCACCCCGCGGCTTTCACTGGGACAGCAGACCTGTCTGTCGTTTCCATCAAGCCCTGTGCTGACAGAGCGGCCTCGTGACTATTGTAAAAGGGACATTTCAATCACATGTGAAACACCCCGTTTGGGGGTATATAACCACTCTGTGCACCCCACTTCTTCGGTGCCCTTTCTTCCTTCGGGAAGAAAGGCCCTGGGCCATGGTTCCTCATAAAGCTTTGTTTAATTTTCTCTTGCTATTCTGTCTCATGTGAATAGTATTCATTCTCCAGCCAGACGAACCCCCATTTGGAGAGAGGAAATGTCCTCCTCCCCTACAAAGGCAACTGTGTGACTAGTGGGGCAGCCTACCCCAGCAGTTGCCTCTGGTGTCCAGTGTCGAGTCTCCAGGTGCTACACTGGCAGGTGGGAAGGAAAGTGGGATATGGACCAGCGCAAGGGCAAACCAAGACCAACAAAGACAACTGTTACCCACAAAGACTAACTGGAACCCACATGTGCCTCTGCCCACCTCCACCGTCGATGCCATAGGTGATGTGTAGGAAAAGCAGGCACCCTTCGCTATGGAGCTGCCCACGCACTGAGTCCAGGAGTTGAAGAAACTGGAGGAGGAGATCAGCCAGGAGCTGGAGTGTATTCATTTCCCGGGGCTGCCATGACAAAGCACCACAAACCGGTTGGCTTAAAACAATAGAAATTTGTTCTCTCATGGTTCTACAAGCTACAAGTCCGAAATCAAGGTGCTAGTAGTCCTGTGCTCCCTCCGAAGGCTCTAGGGGAGAATCCTTTTTAGCTTCTGGTGGTGGCTGGCAATTCTTGGCCTTCCTTGGCCTGCAGCTGCATCACTTCACTCTCTGCCTCCATTTTTACATGGCTTCTCCCCTGTGTGTATCTTTGTGTCTTCACATGGCCTTCTTATAAGGACACCAGTCTTTATAAGACACCACCATTGAATTTAAGGCCTGCCCTGATCTAGTAGGACCTCATCTTAACGTAACTAATTATATTTACAAAGACCCTATTTCCAAAAGAGGTAATGTTCTGAGATTCCAGGTGGATGTGAATTTCCGGGGCGGATGGGGAAGGGAGGGGGCAATTCCATTCAACCCTGTACCCCTGAACATGGACGAACTCCAGTTTGGGTTGTGGGGACCTGGAATTGGCCACCCCAAGATATGTCTCTTTGGTATCAGGACTATTTGAGATTGATCGCTTTTGATAA
Organism: Equus quagga; assembly: GCF_021613505.1. Taxonomy (NCBI): domain Eukaryota; kingdom Metazoa; phylum Chordata; class Mammalia; order Perissodactyla; family Equidae; genus Equus; species Equus quagga. The sequence continues at coordinate 52,761,324 of NC_060281.1, forward strand.
ACTGGGACAGGCAAGGAGGCTCTGAGGAATGGAACTTGCCCTTTGTTAGGACACGTTTACATTTGTAAGGTAAATCTCTATGTGTAAAAGTTGCCTCCCTCTCTGTACCAGGAAGAAGAAAGGAGATGACCTTCTCTCTAAAAACTCTTAATCAATACCAAAGGCAAGGACTTAAAACCTGCATTTTATTGTGCTAGTCTGGTAACCTCCTGTAACTGACTTCCCTCCCCCTCCCAACTTTGGCATTCCTTAAGGATTAAGCATCTTTCCTTAGGCTAGGAACCGATTGCTGCTGCGCTCACCTGTGACCGCCCAGCTCCAGACATAGACTTGCCTCCTGCTACGCCCACCGAGATAGCAGACCATTACCTGCTGTGTCCATCAAGCACTGTGCCGACAGGGCAATCTTGTGACTATTGTGGGAAGGACATTTCAATCACATGTGAAACACCCTGTTTGGGGCTATATAACCACTCTGTGCACCCCACTTCTTCAGTGCCCTCTCTTCCTTTGGGAAGAAATGCCCCAGGCCATGGTTCCTCATAAAGCTTTGTTTAATTTTCTCTTGCTATTCTGTCTCATGTGAATTTAATTCGTTCTCCAGCTAGACGAACCCCCATTTGGGGAGAGGAAATGTCTTCCCTCCCCTACAGGGTGCTTCCCCATGACAATAGGTGGGCTAGCTGCAGATCAGAGATGACGTGGCTGGCACCTTCCACCAGCCATTAAAACATTAAAAAAGTAATTAGCAGCTGCGTCATTTCTGTCTCCCAAGTAGCATCCAAAATGTCTGTCTTGGCCAACACTGATCCAGAACCATATAGGAGAGGAAATTCTGGGAAATTCCAGCCTAGCTCAGTTGACATAGTACAGAGTCACTACACAGTGAGAGTCATTGAGGATTTTTTGAGGAAGGAAGTGACTTGATGGAAATGTTTTAAAAATATTGGTCTGACAGGGGCTGGCCCCGTGGCCGAGTGGTTAAGTTCGCGCGCTCCGCTGCAAGCGGCCCAGTGTTTCGTTGGTTCGAATCCTGGACGCGGACATGGCACCGCTCATCAGACCACGCTGAGGCAGCGTCCCACATGCCACAACTAGAAGGACCCACAACGAAGAATATACAACTATGTACTGGGGGGCTTTGGGGAGAAAAAGGAAAAAATAAAATCTTTAAAAAAAAAAAAAATATTGGTCTGACAGCAGAGTGGAGGAGATTTGGGAGTGAGGAAAGATTGAAGACGTTGAGAGATCATTGGCATCATCTGGGATAATGGTCTCTAAATATTTTTTATCATGCTTTTGGTAATGGTAGAGTAGATAAATGGGTCCAACTCTCTGGCTGAATACAACTTAGAAATCTCAATTTTAAAAAATCTTAGTGTCAAAGAACTAATAAAATAATGAGAAATAACTGGGCCAAGATTGGAGAGCAGACGGAAATGGAAATCTAGAAACGTGAGCGGGGCCTTTGGGAGCTCTTTTACCCAGGGGAGCATTGGAAGGTCCTGAAGTGGACACTGAGCAGGGTTTCTCACAACTCTAGGGGACTGGGGTGAAGCTGGAGTCCTGGGCTCGGGGCGCTGGGAGACCACCAGGCAGTAGGGCTGAGGACACCCAAGGGCTGCAGCGCAGGAGGAAAGGAGAACCCAAAATAGACCTGCAGCCTGGGTCTGCTTTGACTGATCTGGCTGACCCAGAAAATTCCAAATCCTGAAATTGGATTAAGGGAATCCTGGATTACTATGGCTCAGCCCCAAGACCTGGCAGAAACAAAGCGGCTCAAGATCCTAGGCCTCAAATTATTTCTGCATATAACCTCAAACACAGTTTCCAGCACATCCTCAAATCTTTTTTTATTGCTTGCCATTCTTAGTTTTAAAAAAAATCAGCACACACCTTTCACACGTTTATTTGCTTACAAAGATGAGATAGAGATGAAATAAAATGTTTATATTTTTAAAATTTTATTTTTAATGGCAGGAAGCATTTTTAATACCACTGTTTAGTTTGCTAGGGCTACCGTAACAAAATGCCACCAGTGGGTGGCTTAAAAAGACAGAGAGGTGTTCTCTTACAATTCTGGAGGCTGGAAGCACAAAATCGGGGTGTCTGCAGAGCCGTGCTCCCTCTGAAGCCTCTTCTCTGGGCAGCCCCAGGCATTCCTGGGTTTGTGGCAACATAAATCCAATCTCTGCCTCCTCTTCACATGGCCATCTTCCTTCTGTGCCTCTGCTTTCTCTTCTTATAAGGACGTCAGTCACTAATTTAACTAATCATATCTACAATTACCCTATTTCCAAATAAACTCATTTTGAGGTCCTGGAGGCGAGGATGTCAACTTATCTCTTCATGGTGATGCAGGGTCAGTGAGCCAAGGAGTCGAAAGAAAGGTTTCTTGGACTCTCAAGGTCTGGCAGTAGTGCTCTTTTATTTAGAGAATAGCGTGGAATAGCATGGGGACAGGACCCATGGGCAGGCAGAGCTGGTGCCGGCATGCTGCTGCTGGCATGGGGACAGGAACCATGGGCAGGCAGAGCTGCTGCGTGGGGACAGGACCCACGGGGAGTCAGAGATGCTGCTGGCTTGGGCTGCTGCTGCTGCTGCTGCTGCTGCAAACATGGGTGGAGAGTAAGGCTAAATTTAAGGCATAGGTATTTGAGTTATCTTTTTACAAGACAAAGGAAAGAATATGTAAAAAAGTTGTTAAAATGACATCAGTGCAGGTGGGGTCTGGCTACTGGGTGGTCCTATAACTTTTAGATAAGAATCAAATCGGATTAAGTAAATGCCAGAAGCCACCACCCTAAATACTGTCTTCAGCTAAAGACAAAGGAGGATGTTGGGGGGGGTGGGGAGGTCAGTTACACGAGGTTGCCAGACAGTAACCAACTTAAGTCCTTGCCGTCCCCATTAAGAGTTTCCAGGGATAAGGCCATTCTGCCTTCCTCCTGGTGCAGAGAGGGTGGCATCTTTACAGGTGGAGATTTCCCTTACAAATGTAAATGTTTCCCAACAAAGGGCAAGCAAGCTCTGAGGGCAAGCTCCTCAGAGTTGCTTTTATTAAAAGTAAACAGCCCCTTCTCATCTGCAGTTTTAAAAGTAACCAGCCTAGAATAATCTTCATCAATGGGACACAATTCAACCCATGACAATCACCAAATAGTCTTCACTACTTTGAAAAGTCTTTTGAAAATGATTAATACTTTGAGATTCAGCAGCTCAACGATCTATGTTCGGTTTATCTTAGTACTGAATTTTAATGTTTGTCATAATTCTAAAGATAGCTCAAAAAGATCTGGAGATCCAAATAAAAGAGGGTATCTCTGACTAACTTTCTGAGTTGTGATACATATTTTTTCAATCCCCTCCACTTACCATACAAAGGTTTTTGTTGATATTCAGCTAGTAAATTTCCATCTTTCCAATGTTAATTAGTTGTTCTTGAGCACTAATTTGAAGATGTTTCATTTTTATTGCTTTGATAAATAGGTTAAAAATCCATGAGAACTCTTTGTGTGGAAAATTTTTAAACGTGAGAAAATTCTAGTTCCAAGTTTGTGTGTAGATGGGTGACACGGTTGTGTAGTTTTTGACAATTAAGTCAACAACAGTGGACGTGTTTTCAAAATATTCTCTCCATACGGTGCATTTTTTTCAAAACAACTACGTTCTCATTTATTGTTAAGACATCTTCTTTATCTTGCGGAAAGACATTAAATGTGCTTATTTTTCCAAAACCATCTGCTACATAGTATGCTATAGAGAGCCACTCTATCATTGCATTGCAGAAAAGGCCAGCAAACTGTGTTACTTGTCTTGTAGGATGGAGACTGTGACCCTCCACCACCCATGTGCATCCCCCTCGATGTCGGACTGTGGCTTCAGCTACAGGAAGTGCTGGTGGCACTTGAGGGGTTGCCTGGCACACCCGTTCCTGGCGCAGCCCACCACCAGGGACTGATCCATGCAGGAATATAAAGATCTGGCCATCTCAGCTGACAAATAAAAATGGCATGTAATAGGATATATTGGAGTATATGAGGAAGCCATTTTGTGTAAACCTAACTCGGCCTGACCTTGTCTTTCCAAAAGGGCCTGACCGAGGCCATTGAGCATGCATTGTATATCTGCTTTAGAGATTCCCTATGGCAAGAGCAAAGGCTCTTGAGATAAAGGTGCAACTTCCCTCCCCCTCCCAACGTTGGCATTTCCTTAAGGATTAAGCATCTTTCCTTAGGCTAGAAACTGATTGCTGCGCTCACCTGTGACCACCCAGCTCAAGACAATAAACTTGCCTCCTGCTACGCCCTCCGAGAGAGCAGACCCACTACCCACTACCTGCTGTGTCCATCAAGTGCTGTGCCAACAGGGCAATTTTGCGACTATTGTAGGAGGGACATTTCAATCATATGTGAAACGTCCTGTTTGGGGGTATATAACCACTCTGCATACCTCACTTCTTTGGTGCCCTTTCTTCCTTAGGGAAGAAAGGCCCCAGGCCATGGTCCTTAGATTTCAGCTCAGAATAAACTCACCCAAATTTTCATTTATAGATTGGTTATGGATTATTTTCGTCGACACAGCCCAACTCAGGACAACTCAGAATGTTATTCTAGCTCCAGAGCTCCCACGGGCTCAGCCAAGGAGTCACTGGCCTGCAGTGCAGCCTGACTTCTCCCTCTGCTCGGTCCTGCTCCCTTCTTCCCCTTCCTTCTACTCAAGTGGGAACCAGGGGTGTGCTCGCATAATCCTCCTGCAGGCTATGTCTCAGAATTTGCTTTCCAGGAACCCAAACTGAGACACTTTCATTTAAAAGGGGGGAAAAAAAAGCATAACTTGCCTTTACAAACTTTGCCAAGAGAAAACCAGAAAACTCCTGTGTGGTACAAAAGGTCTGCCTGGCCATTCTAGTGATGATCCATTATTTTAAAGTCTTGCTTGTACAAAATTAAACCCATTGAAAACAACTCGTAGCAAGGAGACAGCAATGCCTGGGGATACACTGGAAGTGGAACTCCTCCTATGCCCGGAGGACATTTCCCAGTGTTCTATTTGACGCCTGACCACGTGACATGAGGACCAAGTGAGGGCCCAGTGTCAATCCTTATAGTAAATATTAGGAAAGCTTACTCCTCTCTTACCTTCTAAAACAAAAATACGTACTTTATCACATTTTATTTTTACATCCTCAATGTGTTATATTGCACACTGCACTCATCAGTCACAAAAACTGAATGTCGGGTGTGGCAAAGGAAGGGCAGACAGGAACAACACCGTGGAGACAGGACCCATGAGTTGTCTGTGCTGCTGAGCACACAGGAAGAGCCAGCAATAAATTCCAGATTGATAGCCCGAGTGACTCAAGGAAAGTTGGTGCTTCTGAACAGAAGTCTTTGACTTAGAGATAATGTAACATTTGCTGTGCTGGATTTGGAGCATGAGGATTGGATCTGTGGATAAAGATGTTCAGCTGGAAGGGCTCAGTGTGTGTCTGGAGGGAGTGTACGAGAGCAGTCAGGACTCAAGCAGCCATCTGCAAATTTGAGAAAGTGAAAGCTAAAGGAGTGAGGAAAGTAAAAGACAGAGAAGATGACAAGATCAAAGCAATGTTTTTAAAAGATTAAGTCCAAAAAAAAAAAGTAGATTAGGCCTATCAGTGGTGTTGAGGTATGTTGGAAAGATCTTAGATCTTGTAGGGGTTCTGAGCATGTCTGTCCAAAATATGCCACTTTGGCATATTAATATTTTGAGTTAAAAGCACTTGAGAAACAGCAGATGCAAGACAGACACTCTGAGCCTCCTTTTTCTTCCTGAAAGCAGGAGATAAAACTCCCATGTGAAAGGTGCCCTCCCTGTGCCAGGAGGAAAGAAGACATTCTCATCACCAGAGATGGGGAGCCAAGGCCGAGAGAAATCCGGATGAACAAACCTTATTAAACTAGCCATTATCTTCCTAGTCACGTCTCCATGATTAACTGCCCCAGCCCAAACCCATGTGTTTTGTCACATGTTCATAATTTACTATCTTTGTCCAACCTTGTATATAATCTTAGACTCTAACTGCTTCTTTGGGTCTTCACTTTTCATGTGAAGGCTCCCATGTACATGAAAAAATTACTAAATAAAGTGTGTATGCTTTTCTCTTGTTAATCTGTCTTATGTCAGTTTAATTCTTAGGCCCTGCCGGAGACATAAGAGGGTAGAGGCGAAATTTTACCCTACCTACAAGTCTGGAGGTGATGTAAAAGACGCCACAGGGATGCAGAGGTGGGCGACTGAAGTCCTAGGCAAGGGCATGGGGAGGGCAGACTGGTAGAAAGGGGAGGATGGGTTCAAGAGAGCTCATTAAGGAGGGCAAGCTTTGTGACTAACAGGAGTGAGGAGCCAGGAAAGGAAAGAGTTCACATTTTCGTTTTACACCTTCTTCGGAAAAATATCTTCATTTCAAATACGCTGTCTCCTACTCTCATTCTGACCTCATGGAAATTCACGTGTATCTGAAGCCTTTATGGTTCGAGTCTGAGAACTGGTTTGGTTAGGTTGTAGTTAGGCTCTGAACACATACCAGTTTCCCTATGGCAACTTAAACACCTAACTAGAGTAATAGATTTTTATCTACACAGACAGCAACAACTTGTCACCAGCAAGAAAGCACACATGGTTGATACTCGCTGCTTTTCTTGGTCTAAGTATTCCCACGACAGGAAGAATACTCAGTTTTAGACCATATGTATAAAAGTGTATATTGCAGTTGTTGAGGTTAATTTGTTAGTTTTTTTTAAAAGAAAAGGCTAAACAATTTAGAACTTGAAAAGATATCTGTACTATTATTTTCACAATTTAATAGATTGAACATTTATAATGGATGTTGTCTTCATCCATTCGGGCTGCTGTAACAAAAGTACCATAGACTGAGAGGCTTAAACAACAAACATTTATTTCTGACAGTTCTGGAGGCTGAGAGATCCAAGATCAAGGTGCCAGCAGGTTCAGTGTCTGATGAGGGACTGCTTCCCGGTTTATAAAAGGCCATCTTCTTGCTGTGTCCTCACACGGCAGAAGAAGAAAGAGAGCTCCCTGGGGCCCCTTTTATAAGTGCACAATCCCATTGACGATGGCTTCACCCTTATGACTTAGTTACCTTCCAAAGGCCCCACCTCCTAATACCATCATATCGAGGGTTAATATTTCAACATATGAATTTTGGGGGGACACAAACATTTAGTCCATAAAATATTTCTTTCATTAGTAGGTCAATCTATCTTATTTCTACAGTACCATAACCACTTCCACCTACCAAAAAATCAGGTAACAACAAAGACAGAAATAAACGGCGGTAAACCAAAAGAAACAACTTCCTAAATCGTGTCATGTTTTCCTCGGTGAAAACATGTTGTACTTGTCTATTATGTTAATTCGTTTAATCTTCACCTCAATTCTATTAGGTAGGAACTATTATTATTACCATTTTGTAGATGAGGAAGCTGAGGCATGAGAGGATAAATGACTAAACCAGTTACATAATTAATAAATGGGAGAGTCAAGATGCAGACCCAGATAGTTAGCCCCGAGTCCATGCTCTTAACCACTCTGCTATTCTGCCTCCTTAAGTGAGAGGTAAGTGGTTACAGGGGAAAAAAAAGTACTCCAGCTTACTCCCATAAAATTCCGAGTACCAAACATGTAGTTATGTTGCAGATTGGGTGAAAAATCAAATAATTGGCGACTATCATATAAATTGCTCCTGGAAGACATGGCACAGCTTTTCTGCCACCCAGCTTACCCCAGAATCCCACCTTCCAACAGTCCATCTCACACAATGAGAAAGACAAATGCATGATTTAGGAACCTAAATGCAACACAGTCTTAAGACATTTTGTTGATGAATGGTGATCAAAAATAAAAAGAGAGAAAGCCAAAAGGGTCCTCTAGTTCAGATTTTTCAAACTTCAGGCCACCATGCATTTGTGAGTTGTGAAAAGCATTTTTCTAATGGATTACTATAGAATAAAAAATATCAGATTTCCTTTCATAGAGTAAAGGTATTGTCTTATTTACGAAACTTTTATTTATGTACAGGATCACAAACTAAAATGTATTTCTTACTATTAGTTGCAAACAAAAACTTTGATATTTATTGATCTAGTCTGCATCCCCTTCCTGTGAGACTAAGACCAGACCTTCACTCAGCAACGGCTGTCCTGATTTTAAGTGCACCCTTATGAATTCAGGCCTAGCACTTAGGACTAGCTTTGACAATTTTCATTGCCCTAAAAACAACTCTGGAGTATATTTAAGACTGTTACTTCACTTTTGGATTCCTTGCCTTGCAATGTCTTATTTTGTTTTCACCTAAAACGGTATCTGTTAAGCTATACGTGATTTGTAGGTGAATACTTCCAAAAAGCAAAGAGTTTTCCCAACAAAACAATTGCAAAAGAACTGGAAAGGACTACTAGAAATCATCCAGCCCCTTGCTGTCTAAAGTGTGGTCCACAGACAGGCAGAATCAGCATCACTGGAAGCAGAACCTCGGGCTCCAGCCCCGTCTACTGAGTGGAAATCTGCAAGATCCCCAGCTGATACTCATGCACTGAGCTCATCCTTAGCCTCCCTACGAGCCAGGACTTTTAGGTATTAGCTGGGGCAACAACATTCACCAACTTAGATTTTATGCAACTTTTCCCTAAACTAGAAAATGGCAAGGGAGAATAGTAAGTACAAGGTACATCTTGTCATATATATGTGTAATATAATATATTATGTATGTCATACATATATAGTTTATATATATATACTGTAATTATTATATAATAATTTTTTCCAACTGTTTTTTTTTCTTTTTTTGGTGAGGAAGATTGTCCCTGAGCTAACATCTGTTGCCAATCTTCCTCTCTTTCGTATGTGGGATGCACCACAGCATGGCCTAATGAGCAGTATGTAGGTCTGTGCCTGGGATCCGAACCTGTGAACCCCGGGCTGCTGAAACAGTGTATGAACTTAACCACTACGCCACCAGGCCAACCCCTGTTTTTCCAACTCTTAATGTAAATGTATGAGAAAGACACAAGTTGTCTGAAGCAAGACTACCTTTATAGATAAGCCTGGTTATTGACGTCCTCATTCTCTGGTCACCTCACTTGCCACTCACACTCTCACCTGCTTGCCTACCTGCTCTAACTCACCTCCCTACTCATTCCCACCTCCCCTCCCTTTCTCTTTCTGCTTTCTACCATGTTCTCTCTCAACCCAAGCAAAACATGAGCCCTTTGCCCATTCTACCCTTAGGAGTGCACATCTAAATGTATTTGCGTGTGGGGATGTATCCTTATTAGTTTGTATCTATGCTAGATTTCATGAAATTTTTTAGGGGGTATAATGAAATTTCACTTTAAAATGCCTTTGTTTAGTTTAAAAAAATGATCTAGGAAATATGGAGAGGAGGTATAAAGATAAGGAGGATACTGTCTCTCTCATATTTTTAACAATCTCATGGGAGAGAGAAGCGTGAAACGTGTTGTGTAGAAATGCAGATCCTTTGTTACGGAAGGGTAGAGGAAGCAGAAGCAGAATTCATTTTGAGGGACTCAGAGAAAGGTTCCCCAAGGAAGGAGATGGTTTGGCCTTTTAAGAATGAATGGTATTCTACAGGTGGAGAAAGGAGAGGGGAGGAGAAGAAAGGGCATTTCAAGTGAGCTTGGTGGATGTTCCTAGGGAACAATAAGCAATCACAGATAGAAGCTATGGAAGAGTGATATTGAAGAAATGGACAGTGCCTAGTTACGGAGAACTCTAATGTCATGCTCACCAGCCCTGGTGGTCTAGTAGTTAAGATTTGGCACTCTCACCACCAAGGCCCAGGTTTGTTTCCTGGTCAGGAAACCACACCACTCGTCTCGGTTGTCATACTGTGGTAGCTGCATGTTGCTGTGATGCTGAAAGCTACGCCACTGGTATTTCAAATACCAGCAGGGTCACCTATGGTAGACAGGTTTCAACAGAGCTTCCAGACTAGACAGACTAGAAAGAAAGGTGTGGTCACCCACTGCTGAAAAAACTGGCCATGAAAACCCTATGAATAGCAGCAGAGCATTGTCTGATATAGAGCCAGAGGTGAGAGGATGGCAAAAGAAGACCGGGCAGGATTCCATTCTACTGTACACAGTGTCACTAGGGGTCAACTAGATGGCACTAACAACAACAATGTCAGGCTCAGCCGCTTGGTTTAATCTTAGAGTCGAAGGGAAGCCACTTGTTATATCCAGTTATTCCTTCTCCAAAACCCAGCAGGAGTAATTTTGTTTTGAAACACAGAGCTGATGGCGTCCAGCCTGTAGCATCTATTCTACCTCCCACACCCCCTTTTCCCCAGCTCCCTTCGTTCTTAAGTCCAAGAGCACAACTCCCTCCCACGACCCACAAGGCCCCTCATCTGGCCCTGCCTCCCTCTCTCCACTCTCCCATCCTGGTCTCTTTATGGAACCTTGTTTGTCTTTCACTCCAGGAACCATCCAGGTTCCCCCTCAATGCAGAGTGCCACACTTGTGGCTTTCTGGGTCTGGAATGCTCTTCCCGCCCACCTGCTCTTTAGCTGGTTAGCTCCTATCCCTCAACTTCAGTTCTTCTCAGGTCAGTCGCTGCCTTCTGACTTAGCCAACCTAAGTTAGGTCTCCCTGTTACATATTCACAGAGAATTGTGTCTTTTCAGAGCACATGCCACAGTTCATAATTAAGCACATCGATCTCTTCATTTACTGAAAGCTGGCTCCCCAGTAAGATTGTAAACTCCCTGAGGGCAGATTTAACATCCGTTTAGCTCAAAATGGAATTCCTGCCCTTGGCTCTGTGCATGTCACATAGTTTGCTGAATAAATGATTGGGAGTGACATAATTTGTACTGAGATTTGGCACATAACTCAGAAGACATTGTAGAAAGATGGAGGCTGATAAACACGCGTGTGTGAGTGTGGGGGAGGGGTGTTGTGGGGAGAGAGGCATGGTAGGACAGACTTCCAATTTTCACTAGTATATTTTTACATCGTGAATGCGTAAATTATACACACACAAATAATTGCCTGTGTGTCCATATTTCTGTTTCTACAGAATCTGCAGAACACAAATACCATCGGTAGGTGGAGGGTGTGTTAGAAGGGCATTTTTGTAAAGGAGAAAGTTCTTTTAGTAGAGAATATAATAATACATTCTCCAGAGCCTGCATTGGAAAACCACAAGTCAAAAAGCTCACATTGGCAGGAATCCCCTACATTTGTCAGAGGTGAACACAATTTCTCCAGCAGAGGGTGCTAAAATATAAATTTGGCACAGTGAAGCCTAGCAAAAGTTTGTTCAGCTGAGGAATAGATTTACCTCTTCTGTCTTGATTGTCAGGTTCTTCTAGCAAACATATCTAAAAATTGGCTAGTCTTGCAGAATATGGGCGTAAGGGGTCTTAAGAACAAAAGTTTTAAAAATGTGAAATTTTTGGGGCTGGCCCCGTGGCCGAGTGGTTAAGTTCGCGTGCTCCGCTGCAGGCGGCCCAGTGTTTCGTTGGTTCGAATCCTGGACGCGGACATGGCACTGCTCGTCAGACCACGCTGAGGCAGCGTCCCACATGCCACAACTAGAAGAACCCACAACGAAGAATACACAACTATGTACCGGGGGGCTTTGGGGAGAAAAAGGAAAAAATAAAATTTAAAAAAAAAAAATGTGAAATTTTTAATAGTCAATCAGATACAAGGGTAATTTCCTCCATGTTGCCTTGTCACTTTGTAAAACTTTGAATGTTCTTGAAAAAAAAAACTTTTTGTAGGGTGCCATATTATGTATTATATATTACATAAGTTACCAGAAGATTGGGAAAGGAACATTTTCAGAAAGCTTGGCAAAATTATCATTAGGCCCTCCAATTTGTAGAGGGTGAGTGTTTCATCACACTAGTCAAGCCAAAAACTTTTCTGAGGTTATCTAAATGCTTAACTGGAGGCTCATTTGTTGAATCTTCAGATGCTTTTAAGAAACCCTATGTATCAGCCAAGCAAGGCTGGCGGTGCTGTGGTGACAATGTCAGTTTCAGTAACTTCACCAGCAAAGGTTTATGCCTAGCTCGCACTTTATGTCCATCACATAATTGTCTGGGGGCTCTGCCCATGTTGCCATCATGAGGGGCATCAGGTTGACAGAGCAGCCACCACCTTGAAGGTCACCAGACACCATGGCAGAGGGACAGGGAAGCACGGCCTGTCATGCGTCAGCTCTCACAGCCTGTCTGGAGGTGGCATCCAATATCTTTGCTCACATTTTCTCAACTAAAGCAAATCACACGGCCACACGTAACTTGTCGAATTCTGGAAATATACTACTATGGTGCATCTGGGAAGAAAATCAGAAATATTTGATGGATAGCCCTAGTAACTACCACATGCTACAAATGTAATAATAATAAAAGTCACTGGAAATAATATAGCAACACTGATTCTGAAGCAATCATTATATCTTCCAAGTAAAGGGCTGGCAGGCTATATTGTCAACTTGACATTCTTCCTTATTTGTGAGAACTGCTGGCATGGGTAATGAAATATTTTGCTTTTGGCCTTTAAATTCATTGTCACATATGATTTGGAGGGGAGGAGTGGATAGTAGATTTACTTCTCGACTTCGGTTTTGCTTCAATTAATGTTAAAACCTATTTTCTTATGTGAGAATACAATACCTGCTGTACGTGTGTGAGATGGGAAGGGGGACAACGAGGCTGGGGAAAAAGGGTCAGGCAGCCAGAGGCTAACCTTTTGTGGCTGATAGGTGACAAAACAGGAATGAAAAATTTGCTGCTCAAATTTTTTGCAGCAAAAAAAGTTTTCCCTTTTTGCTTAACTTCATAAAGCCAGAGAAATAGGCTTCTCCAAGAAAGATGTAAAATGAAGTAGTCTTTCAAAGTACTGGAAAGAAGAGCTTTGTTTCTTAATGGAACAGACCTAAAAGGAGGCTCAGATGGATCTGCCACTAAGCACAGAGTTCGACCGCCTCCTGCAGTGGTAGCCAGCACTGCTCACCAGGAATAATCCCGGGTTGTAATCAGGTTGTAATCAGAGAGCCACAAAACTAGTTATCTTGGGAAGCAAGGCTCTCCTGCCAAGGTGGAGCTGGCAAGTTGCCTGACCTCAACAAAGCCAAAGGATGCTTTAGGTCAGAAGCAGTCTGGTAAGATAAATAGCAGCAGGGGTCACAGGGACCATGGCCAATAGTAACCCAAACACAATCCTGAGCTTTTTTAAAGGGATGAGCAAAAAGATAACTGGCAGTCAACATGGATGGTCAATACACCCTTACTATCGCCACCCCAACCTGGATCCTGCCTGGAGAGGCGGTGCAGGCAGGTGAGGAGCCAGCTCCCATCTGCCTATGGTGCAAGTTGCTGAGCTGTGGAGAAAGCTGCAAGGAAAGCTGTGTGCATTTCCACAAAATCAACAGGGGAAACAGAAGCCCCCAATGAACTTCTTCAGAATGTGGTATCATACTTCGATCACATCATCTTCACTCCCCCTCCACCTAAACTTCATTTGCTAATATCCTGCTCATCATTCAAGGGCCTTGCAGCTCCCATGTTACCCAAAAGCTTTTTCTAATCCTCCCAAAATAGAATTCTTTTTCTCCCTCTGTTCTGCATCATTTTATCAGCAGCTCTGTGGTAGCACTCACTGCAGTCCACTTCTCATTGCATCGGCTTGTGTATCTATCTGTCTCCCCCGACCCCGACCTCCAGATTGTGAGCTTTTGGAAGGAAGTGGTCAAATATTGTTTATCTGCTGATTCTGCCCAGCTCCTACCCAGTTCTGTGTATACAGAAGTTGCTCAATACATGTCTGTTGAATTAGATTGACTACATAGACATTTTATGATGACATTCAACTTCCTTTATTAACCTAAGAAGTATTTCTAACATCCATAAAAGAACCAAGAATAAGAAAGCGCACACTCAGGGTGGCGTTAATTTCTCCTTATGTGTTTTCCCCGGGCAGTACAGACTAGAGGTTAAGAACATGGACTTTGGAATCAGAATGACGTGGTTTTGAATCTCAGCTCTGTTTCTTATTAACTATGTGTTTTCAGGCAAATTACTTCCTCTCTCTAACCCTCAGCTGTCTGTCTATAAAATGGGGCTCCTAATACCTAACTCACTGGCTGGATGTAACGATTAAATGAGATAATATATGCAAAGCACTCGCCACAGTGCCTGCTATTGTTAGCATCATATGCATTATCACAAGCTCTTGTGACTTCAAGCATAGTAATCATAAAAGTTGAAAAGTATATTGTTTAGGGCCAGCTCCGTGGCCGAGTGGTTAAGTTCACGTGCTCCGCTGTGGTGGCCCAGGGTTCAGATCCTGGGCGCGGACATGGCACTGCTCGTCAGGCCACGTTGAGGTGGCGTCCCACATCCCACAACTAGAAGGACCTGCAACTAAGATATACAACTATGTACAGGGGGGGTTTGGGGAGATAAAGCAGAAAAAAAAAAGATTGGCAACAGTTGTTAGCCCAGGTGTCAATCCTTAAAAAACAAAAAGAAAAAAAAAGAAAAGTATATTGTTTAAAAACAGATGAGAGAGAGAAAGAGAACCTATAGACCAAAAAAGCATTCAAAGATATATCAACCAGTTGCAATGTAAGGGAACTTACATAGATCCTGACTGAAACCAACTGAACACTAGTTTTGTTAGTATTAAGGAATTGTTAATTTTTAAAGATGTAATAATGGTATTGCAGTTATAGTTTTTAAAAAGAAGAGTCTTTATCTTTTAGAGACACCTCTTGATATATTCACAGATTAAATTTTATAATATCTGGGTTTTCCTTCAAAATAAGCTAGGGTGGGATTAGGGGAAGTGAGTGAGGGTTTAGATGAAACAAAATTGGCTGTCAGTTGACAGTTGTTGAAGCTGGGTAATGGCTACGTGCCAGTGCCATTCATTTGAAATTTTGGAGTTTTCTATAAATATTCAGCTACCTGAATATAGCTGTCATGAGTCAGTTTTGCCCTGGGAAGCAGGGGAGATGGGCAAAATTTCCTGGGGAGTGCTCATGTGATCGGCATCTGTGCGGGAACGAAGGAAGCAAGATGAGGCAGTGGGAGAAGGATTCATTCAATCCTATGGGGTGTCCTGGGGGTGGGATGGGCTTCAGAGTCATCCTGAATTAGGTCAAGGAACTGGGCCTTTCCATCCTCACATGACCAGTCATGGGATATGGGCATAACCTGGACAGAAGAGGAGTGTAACTTTGAGCAGGGCAGCAAGGCTCTCCAGACTAGAGTAAGTCCAGAAACACACTCTTCTGTTCCATCTGGAATCAGCTCGGGTCACTCAAGTGAATTTAGCAGATAGCCGGGCAGGGATGGAGGGCCCAGGAGGGCTTCACTTATATGTCTGGTGCCTGGTGTTCCTCCATGTGGCTCTTTTCTCTTTATATGGTGTCTCATACTTCAGTAGTATGCTTGAGCTTCTTTACATCCAGGAGGCTGGTTTCCTCAAGCAAATGCAGAAGCTGCCAGTCCCCTTATAGGCTAGACTCACAACCGGCAAATGATTACTTCTGCCATTTTCATTGGTCACAGCAAGTCACAGGACCAGCCCAGGTTTATGGGGAGGAAAAATAGATTTCACCTATTAACGTGCTTACAGAAATTGATGGCATTCATTTTTAGATACTTATATACCTCAGGCAAAATATTTAAAATTTCACATAAATATGAGACAAACAAAAACTTGGAACTCATTACCAGAAGACTCATACCACAAGAAAAGATCAAGGAAATTCTACAGGCAGAGGAATACGATGCTAGACAGAAAGTTGGATCTACACAGATCAAAATTTATAATATCTGGAAAGAAACAAAGATTTCTAGAAATGGTTAAACTGAAAGTAAAATGTAAAAGACATTTTGTCTTTAATTGCTCTGAAAGATAATTGATTAAAGCAAAAATAGTAGCAATGAATTGTAAAATTGTAGAATTATGGTATGTATAAAATAAAAATGTATGCCAACAACAGCACAAAAGATAGAAGCAGGAAATTGGAAATATATGGTCATAAGGTTCTTATACCGTATGAGAAGCAGCATAATATTATTTGACAGTAGACTGTAATTAATTAAAAATTAGGGCAACCTAAGTATACAGAAGACCTAATACCATGAGCCAACTTGACTTAGCTGACATTGGCTGAAACCACATTCCACCCAACAACAGCAGAATACACATTCTTTTCAAGTACACATGGAACATTCACCAAGATAGGCCACATTCTGAGCTAAATGAATAGATTCCTATTCTGAAACGGTTCCAAAAATTTGAAAGAATTGAAACTATACAAAGTATGTTTTCTAACCATAACAGAATTAAACTATAAATCCATAACAAAGAGATATCTGGAAAATACCCAAATCTTAGGAAATGAACAATGACTAAATAACACATGGGTAGAAAGTCCAGAAATAGATCCACACTTATACGGTCAATTGATTTTTGACAAAGGTGCCAACACAACTCAAAAGAAAAAGCAGTCTTTTCAATAAATAGTGTGGGAAAAATTGGAAAACAATTGCAAAAAACAAAAATCTTTGACTCATTCTTTGCACCAAGTATAAAAACTAGCTGAAAGCAAATCACATAGAGCTAACTGTAAAACACAACAAAAATTCTACAAGAAAACATAGGGAGGAATCTTTGTGACCTTGGGAAGGCAAATATTTCTTACATACAACACCAAAAGCAAAACTGATGAAAAAATGATAACTTGGACTTCATGAAAATTAAGAACTTGTCTTCGAAAGACATTGTTAAGAAAAATAAAGAACAAGCCATAGACTGGAAAAAAACGTTTGCACCATGCATATCTGATAAAGGACTTATGTCCAGAATGTATGAAGAACTCTCAAAACTCAGGAATAAGAAAACAAACAACCCATTGAAAAATGGGCAAGAGATTTAGAGACTCTTTACTGAAGAAGGGATGCTGGTGGCAAATGCACACGTGAAAAGTGCTCAGAAAAACCTGTTGAATGGGTGAATGAATGAGGTTTGGCATTTCTGAAGGTATTTGCTACTTGACTAACTCTTTAGAATTCATTTTGATGATTGTTCTGGTAACCATAACAAGTGAAAATTACTCCAGTGCAAACATAGATATTAAAGCCAGATAAAAATAAGCTGTAAATATCTCTATCTCAGGTCCCTTCTAGTAGAGTGAATAACAAGAAGAAAGTTGGTTATGTTAAGATAAACACAATAAAGTATTTCATAAGGGGAAATACTTATGGTATTTCTTAATAAAAATGATGGTATCATGCAAAGTTCATTTGAGCCAAATAATTTAGTGGGGCCAATTTGATTTGGTCCATGTCCTTGGCTTTCTAAAGATCTGGCTTAATGCCGGGATAAATTTAGACTATTCAGACAAGACTACAAAAATGCCAAGTTCCCATAAAAAGCTTCCTCTCTCAATTAGGCTTTTGATAGATACTCAGTATCAGTGAGTTCAAAATAATAGTACTAAACAGACTACAAACGGACATCCATTAATGACCCCAACAGGGACATGTGTCTGAGAAGACCACCCACCACCACAACTTGGCTATAGCAGAAGTTTCTACTTTGTTTCCCTGCTAACAGTTTACTTTCTCAGCTCTCCTCATTGGCAGAAAGTAGCTAAGAATTAAAAGTTGCTATTCCCTTCTTTTCATGAGGACTTTATTAGATGACCTTTAGAGGCCTCTGAGATTATGTACTTCTCCCTTGGTCTCTATTATTTCATATTTTTAATTTTGATTTGCAACCCATCTTCTGGCAGAATAAAGGATCTTAATTAGTTTCATTGAAACATGTTTGATTTTTCTCTATTTGTTTTTCTTTTTCCTAAAGTGGAGTAAAGGCTATTGACCTGTTCCTCAGCCAGTTCCAAAGGACATCAGTTTGTTTAAAACTGTTTGTTTAAGGAATTCAAAAGGTGGTGAGGCCATTGTATTTATTTGTATGCTCTGAGTGCTATTATGAGAAAGCAGCCTGAAGTTCTAAGAGATAGACTAGCAATGGAATATAGCTTAGTCTGGATGGTAAAATTATGCAGAGTCTGCAGCAGCAGTTCATTTAGAGAGGTCCAAAGCTACGCAGTACTTGGTAGCAGAGTCTGGAGGTGGAGTGAGGGCTGGAGGAGCAGGGTGAGTCCAAAGCTGCATGGTAGAAAGGGCCATCCTCCAAATGTAGGGTCCTTAATGACTACTATGTATCAGAGTTCCAGAATTTAGTGACTTTGGCTAACTGGAAATGATGGACTAAAATTGTTGCACCAAGAATTCCAGCTATTGCCTTCTAAAGCTATAGACCTCATGTAAAAGAGCAGGTGAGCACAAATTCAAGAGGAAGCATTGCCACGCTTCATTCAATTTCACCTCAGGGAGGGTGATTAGGATAGGGACATAGGAATTGAAGGATGTGTCCTTCAAGGACAAAAAATAGAGGAAAATGGAAAGGAGATAAATTTTACTTCTTTTATTGGTCATAAGAAATAAGATACGTGGGGGCTGGCCCCGTGGCCGAGTGGCTAAGTTCGTGCGCTCTGCTGCAGGCGGCCCAGTGTTTCGTTGGTTCGAATCCTGGGTGCGGACATGGCACTGCTCATTAAACCACGCTGAGGCAGCGTCCCACATACCACAACTAGAAGGACCCACAACGAAGAATATACAACTATGTACCGGGGGACTTTGGGGAGAAAAAGGATAAAATAAAATCTTAAAAAAAAAAAAAAGAAATAAGATACGTGGCCACACACTTGCTAGCTAACCTGATCTCATGCCTTAACATCTGTAAGTTTCCTAGAAATGAATTTCTAGTTCACCGAATTGCAGTATTATTAGAATTCAACAGGCCCCATGGGCTCTAGTCAGATGGGGTCTCTACTGCTAGTACCATGTTTAACTCCCCTATCAGAAATGTGGAGATAATGCTAGAACCTATGACACAAACTCCTAATGCAACCATCACACTGAACAGATGAAAGCTGGAACCAAGTCTCCCCATGTTTTTGTAAACACCTCAGTGCTGGCATGGTGTAGGCCCTGAAAGAGTTAACGACCACATTTTTTGATGATACTCTTTATATAAATGATATCATTAAATTAGCATTTGTTAGGGACTACATTCCCATTAGCTAATAATATACTTTTCAAAGACCTTTGAATCTAATGAGATTCTCACTAGAATGTCACAGAAATTTGAGGTGGCAAGAGTCTGTCTTAAATATTAATTGAATGTCTACTCTGTGACAGAAACTATAAAGACAGCCAGAATTAACAATTTAAGTCAAAATTAAGCTGAAGTATTTGCAGAACGAAATTAATTACAGATTACCTTTAACAGAACTAGTTGTAGAGTGGTGACAGGTTATATCAAGATTATTGTTACATGTACTTTTCTGTCCAACTAGTTTAATGAGAGAACCAAATAATATTTTACTCAAAAGATTCTTCATGGTTCCTTCTCCTCTGAGTTCTGACCTATTCCCTTGAAAAGAACCAATTACGTTAAAGCCTTCTGTTAATTTTTCTTCCTTTTCAGAGCTTATATAAATTAAAAAAAACCTTTGAAAGTCACTCTACTTTCAGATAAAGTACGGTAGATGTAAAAAAACCAAAGTTTGACAACAAGAGTTAACGTGGCATTGTTGATATTGGCAGTTGCTATTTATTCTTATCTCCATATCTAAATTTTGAACTGTCTCTCTCAATTTTTACGTTGCTAATGAACCAATTCTTCATTTTAAAACTGTCATTTATCCTGTCTTTCCTATATGAAATTTACCAGGTAACCAAACAGCATATAAGGGGAAGTTTCTGGAAGTATTCTAGCTAACAAATGAAGAAGCAATGATAGAGCTAGAATGTTGCGATTTTGCAGCCCCTAATGAATCACCAGATGTAGGCAGTGAGCATCAGCCGATGCCTAAACATCACTAAAAGAGTGACAATCAGATATTATGCGCCTCCTGACGGAAACCCATACTACCACTTATGAAGTATTCCTGTAAAAAAATTCTAGCCTGAATCCAATCAAGTCTCTAGAGCGAGTTACAGTTATCAATTTACAAAGACACAGAGGTCAGAAGCATGTTAAACTGCACCCTGGGGATGCCATCCAGAAAATCGAGACTGTGGGAAATTCTACCGTACACACAAATTGCAAGACAATAGAAAAAAAAAGAAAAAGAGATGGAGAGGGGAAGTAGAGATTAAAAGAGACAAAAGATGTATGTACCAACTGCAATGTTAAAAAGGACCAATTGTGGAAATCTGTACACTCAATGTCTATAATTAATGACATCAAGAAATTATGATTAACTTTTAAGGCGTTGTAATGATATTGTGATTACATGTGTGGTTTGTTTGTTTTGTTTTTTCTTCTTTTTTACTGAGGAAGATCGCCCTGAGCTAACTTCTGTTGCTAATCTTCCTCTTTTCATATGTGGTCACTGACACATGAGTGGTGTAGGTCTGTACCCAGAACCAAACCCGGGCCACCGAAGTGGAGTGTGACAAACTTAACCACTAGGTCACCAGGGCTGGCCCTATGTGTGTGTTTTTTTTTGTTTTTTTTTAAGATTTTATTTTTTCCTTTTTCTCCCCAAAGCCCCCCGGTACATAGTTGTGTATTCTTCGTTGTGGGTTCCTCTAGTTGTGGCATGTGGGACGCTGCCTCAGCATGGTCTGACGAGCAGTGCCATGTCCGCGCCCAGGATTCGAACCGACGAAACACTGGGCCGCCTGCAGCAGAGCGCACGAACTTAGCCACTCGGCCACGGGGCCAGCCCCGCCCTATGTGTGTTTTTTTAAAGAATTCTTGTCTTTAGTGATATGTACTGAAATTTTACAGATAAACTATTTACATCTGGGATTTGCTTCAAAATATGAGAATGGGAGAAGCAGGTAGGGATACAGATAAAACAAGATTGGGCATGAGTAGATAATTTTTTAAGTTGCAAGATGGATGCATTGGAGTTCATTGTTATGTATCTGTCTACTTTTGTAGATGTTTGAAATTTTCCATAATTAAAAAAAAAATTAAATTGCCAGAAGGCTCATACTTCATCAGCTCTTCTGACCTGCAGAAAGTGTCTCTGCGAAGTTTATGAGGGTTCTTAAGGTTAGGATTATTCAGAACAGCATAGTGTCTTAGGAAGAGTCCAATGGGCCTCAGATGGAATCTTGCTTTCCCCACTTTCCAACATGCCTGACCACGTGACCCTGTGTACATCACCTAATGTCTTTGGGCCTCAGGTTCCTCATCCATACAATGGTCCCAGAACTGTTGTGAGGGTTAAATGAGCTACTGTCGTAAATCATTTAGCATGGTTTATGTCAGATATCCGATAGTTACCTGCAAATACCACATTTGAGCTAAAAGAATGATGAGGTTATAAGCTGAGGCTGCCTGCTATGACTTCTAGATTAATTTTAGAATCCCTTTGGTCTGTTTCCCAGATGTTGAAGAAGTTGTTTGGGTTGCAACAATGCACATGGTTGAAACCTGTGTGAAATAAACTCCTGAACCTCATTTGGGTTCCTCGTCTCTATTTCCTCTAGAAGGCTCATTCACCAATATACTGGTGAAATAAAATGTTAACTATTTGGGGCCTGCTGTTCTCTATCCTCACTGAGTATCAATTAGAACAAAGATAATAATGTACTAGCTAATTTTTAATAAAACTATACTCTTCTGGCTATTTTTTTTACTACTCTGTCATCTTAAAACATTCAAATTCCTCACTTTCATTTAGGTGGAATCAACAAAATTTTTGAGTGAAATTTTTTGTTGGCACATATGTTTTTAGTGTTGAATGCCTTTTTTTCTGGATGAGGATGAGGATAGAAAGAACATGCAGGACAAATCAGTCTGCTGCAAAAAGTCAGGGAGGAGTCTGTCGCACTTTATGTGTTCACGCAGATTTTGCTATTGCCTACCCTCACATTGTTCACATCTCAATAATTTACGATAATGTTGTAAAAATGATTTGTTATAGATCAGCTATTTCTGACCAAGTTTTACTATAGGCCAGAAAAATCATAAACTTCAAAATGATTAATTATGAGGCCCTAGTCTCTAGTCCTACCTCTCTCATTCCAGACGTGAGCATTTCTGGCAGGGAAGGATGTGTGGCTACACACTCCCTCCCCTTGACAGACACACTCACACTTACACACTTCCAAAGGATCAGGGGAGTCCATGCAATGTGTCCCTCCTTGAGACCTGAATGGTTGGGTCTGAATCAGCACTTTCTCTCTTTCCTCAGCTGATTTCTAGGCTTCAAGTTAGGTGTGGAGTAGGTTTGCAACAAAAATAGGCTGGGGGCTACCGCCTAGGGTTAGTCTCAGAGGGTACACCTGAGAAAGGAACAGCCCCCTAGGGTGTGGGTTGGAAAGGCTACCACAGGTCATCCAGAGGGATTGTGACATCTCGCCTTCCTTGTGAAATAGGCTATCCCACTTCATGCCTGTGCTACTTGACATTTATAAAAGAATTTTTTTAAAAGACTATTAAAATGAAATCAATAAATGCCATTTAACTAAAATAGCATATATAAAAACAACAACAAACAAACACATATCAACGGAGATTGGATTGGTGGTTACCATAGGGGAAGAGGGGAGGGCAAAAGGGGTGATTAGGCTCACATGTGAGGGGATGGACTACAATTAGTTTTTGGGTGGGGAACATGATGTAATCCACACAGAATTCGAAATATATTACGATGTACATCTGAAAGCTATGTAATGTTATAATCTCATATTACTGCAATTAATAAATTAAAAAATAGCATATATAAAAGACAAAATGGTAAAGTGAATGAATGCTTCAAAATGAACATAACACAAAGACAAAAGATAAAGTCCAATGGCTGTAAGAGTACAAAGTAACGGCCCCACTAGGGTTTCTTGAACTGGGATGGCTGCAGGTGACCAGCAGACATCATATGAAAATGTCCTGCCGGGACCAGGTTCCCTAGGGCTGAGGTTCTCAAAGGTAGGACCTCAGGGCAGGGGCTAATGGCCATGGTGTGAACAAACACATGGGTCTCTATCTACAAGAGTGGGCAAGAGGGATGATAGACTTGCAACCAACTACAACCCCTGACTCACACTTCCAGACGTACTGGCCACTTTCCTGTTCCTCAACTTTTCCCAATTTTTCTGTCTTAGGGCATTTTCATTTGCTGTTTTCTCTACCCAGAAAGATCTCCCCTAGATTTTCTCATGGCTTCCTAGCTGGCTCGTTTGGCCACTGAGATCTCAACTCATCTAAGAGATACCTAAGAGATATCATCTGCTGAGAGATGATTTTCCTGACCATCCTATCTAAAGTGCCTCTTCCCACCAAGTTACTCTCTATCATAATTTTTTTTCATGACACTTCTGTATCTAAAATTATTTTGTTTACTGTCTTCTTCCTTCCCACCAAAATATAAGCTTCATAAAAGCAAAGGATCTGTCTATACAGTTCAAGGTCTTATTCACAACATCTAGATTCTACAGGGATCAGCTCACTTTTTTTGTAAAGGGCCAAACAATAGATACTTGAGGATTTGCAGGCAATACAGTTTCTGTCACAACTACTCAACTCTGCCACTGTAGCTCTAAAGCCACCATAGACAATATGTAAATGCATGGGCATGGTTGTAATCTAATAAAACTTTATTTACAACAACAGGCAGCTGGCCAGATTTGGCCTGTGGCTATGGTTCGCCAACCCCTGCTGTAGAACATTGTCCTCAGTAAAGAGTTTTAAGCAAATGAACATGAATCTCTTTTTACCTGGATTGATACAAGGTAATGACTGTCCACTTGTTACTCTAGTCCAACCAAATGAATAATATATACATATAGTGCTCTGTTGTAAATCCTTTGCCTTGATAATACTGAGTAAAAGATGCACAGAATTTGTTGGAGGTAACCCAGTTGTGCCAATGTGACTTTGTCCAGGTTTACTCATCTTATTATTTTTCATTTGTAAATTCATAAGTATAGAGCTTTCTTTACACAAAGGCAGAGTACATGGCCAAGGAAAAGACATGATTTCCAGAGTCTGTTTCCATAATTAGCCTAAAAATACAAATACTCTGGAGAAAAGCAGTAGATTGATTTTAAATCACAATAAATTAGAAGTGAGTATTTTTCTCAGGATAAAATACAAAGATGCTAAGTGTCAAAAGAAGGGATGATGAAGAAGAAGAAAACCACAGAAAAAGACTAGACTCACAGAAGACAAAGTTTGCCAACTTCCTAATTTTTTTTTTTCCTGAGGAAGATTAGACCTGAGCGAACATCTGCTGCCTATCCGCCTCTTTCTACTGAGGAAGACTGGCCCTGAGCTAAGATCTGTGCCCACCTTCCTCTATTTTATGTGGGACGCCCACCACAGAGTGGCTTGCCAAGCAGTGTGTAGGTCTGTACCTGGGATCCAGGCCAGTGAGCTCCAGGCCTCCGAGGAGGAACGTGTGAACTTCACCACTGCGCCAGTGGCCAGCCCCTTCGACCTCATAATTTTGATAAGGGCTGGAAGGCTGGAACTGGAGAGGCAGGAGTGGCATTGAGAACACAGACCCAAGGGTCAAGAGGTCAGGCTTAACAGCTACGACCTACTAGTTGTCGGTTTTCTCTAACTTTTCTGAGATAGACTTTCTTCACCTGTAAAATATAAAATATATATATATGCATAAAAGAGAGAGAGTCTGATCTCTGTCTCTAGGTTTAAGATTCTCAGATTATGCTAATTACCTCTAGTACACACCCAGGTGAGTACCTAACACGTGATTAGGCTACAGTTCTGTTATCGTGGCCCTTCAGCTGATACACACGCTCAAGGCGGGCTTGCCGTACAGCTAAGAAACACAAGCCTTGGTGTAATCCCTACAGCAGAACAAATCATAAAAGGAAGCAGATCTCATAAAGGCATGTCAATGGTGTATTAAAATGCCTTTATTGTAGTGACAAAGGAAGCCGTAAAACAGTACTTTGAGGACTAGATAAGATATAGGAGACTTTTTAGGCCTCCTGCCCTTAGGGGTTGATATCTGTTTTTACATAATAAATGTAAAATGATGATTATTAGGCTAAATGGTAGTGGGAAGAATAGAGATAATTCAGGTTAAGAGTTAACCTGGTGTGCTTTGCAAGGTGTAGACGACATCAATGGTACCATTTCTGCCAGCAAACAGCAGAGTGCTTAGAGAGTGGTCGCCACACTTTTTTTCCTTGTTGTTGTTAGAAAAATAGACTAACGCTTTTCCTGAGTAGATGATGGACGTATGTTCTCCAAATGTGGTCGAAGGGCCATCTGCCTGCATCAGCCTCCCTTGTGATGCTTGTTAAAGTTTGTAGTCCTGTTCTGCGCCTGAGACCACCAGGACAGGTCCCAAGTCTCTGTAGGTGATTAAACCCTCAGGTGCAATTGATACATAATAATATCCGAGAATCACTGTCTAGATTAATGATTCACATTCTACTGCATCAGATTAATGATACAGTGAAATTCCGATCCAGTATTTTTATAGTTCAATATCCAAAGAATGTGGAAGCTATTTTTCTGGCTTTAAAAATATAAAGTAAAACAGGTTAAAAAAATCTGAAAAATGAAGAGAAAATAGAAAAAGAAAAAAAATCATCCCACAATACTGTTATTCAGGGGAAAAACACAATATTTGGTGAATAATTGGGTGAATTTCCCTTCCACTCTCTGAATGTCATAATTTGGATCATCACAGATTCTGAAAACTCCTAATAGCAGGGTTTGTTCATCAGTGTACCCCCAGCTCCTACTACATTGCCTGGCATATGAGGCACTCAAACGTTTGTTGAATGAACAAAGTGACTGAATGACTGGACCTGGCATCAAATTATATATTTGGTTTTGGCCCTCCAGACACTTTAAATAAAAATATGCTGGCATTCAACAGAATACCACTTTCTGATTCCCACAGGCATCAGATCAATAACATCAATAACTAGTACTTTTGCGCCATTTTTCTACTGTTTCACTCGTATTGATGTACTCCTAATAACAATATGTAGTGTAAGTGCCATTTTTATCCCCAATTTATAGATCAGGAAACTGGAGCACAGAGAGGTTAGCTAAGTACCCAGGTATCACACAGCCAGTATGAGGCAGGGTTGACTCCTGAGCCCACTGCTAGTGAGATTTTATGAGACTTGGTTAACAAATACCTACCTGTTCATGGTCTTAAGTTCTCCACCTCTTCTAAACAAATATGTGCCTGATGTTTAACACTCCAACTACAGGAAACTCTAAATATTAGGTAATTATAGGACAATTAAGAGTTAGCCCCGGCACCTATGGTTATTCATCCTGTTACTTTACAAAACTGCAAATACGTCTGCATTACTTCAGGTGTGGAGTGCTACATGTACGTTGCAGGTACCCCCACGCACATCCAGATGTGGTGTTCCTGACTCCAATAAACATGCTTACCTTTGCTTGCATTTTAGTGTACCACGTCGGCCACATAAACAAGCAAGCACACATCCTTAATGCTAGAAAAGAGGAAAGGTCATGTAACACAAGTCTACCTTTCCCAACATCTTTCGCTTGGGCGATATAAAATTAAAAGCCCAGGATCTAAGATGCCATACTTTCTGTTCACAACTAAGTGTTAAACTAACACTTGGTGGCATTAACTGAGAAACCCCTGGAATAGAATCCAGTGTTGTGTGAGACAAGGAGTCTCCTTCTCTGACTGATCCGCTCCCCGACCTCATCCCTAAAGGAACGCGACCAATACCCACATCCCGCAAACCTGCATGAGCGAGGGCCATCCTCCCTTTAACCCGTGCTTGAAAGCCGCGGAGCCCAACTAAGAGCAGGACCACTGCCCTGGGCCTCTGTAGCCCCCTCCTCCCCACAGCTCCCGCAGCCGTCGCAGCATCCAAGGGCGGCCGACTGAAGCCGGCAGAAGGTGGGTCCACACGGGTTCCCCTCCCAACTCGGCCAACCTGGACCCGCCGCGCGCGGCGGGAGCCCGCTGGGCCTGTAAATCGCCGCCCTCCCGGCAGGGGGCGCCGCGGCCGCGCGGGACAAGCCGTGCTCCCAGGACGGGGCGCGCGAGGCCGCACGGGCTGCCTCCTCGCCTGCCCCGCCCCTCCCCCGCCGGCCGCCTCGCGACACTGCGGGCGAGGCCCCGGCGAGGGGAGGGGGCGGGCGCCCGAAACGGCCACGAGCTCGGAGCGGCGCGAGCCCGAGGGGGCGGGGAGCGCGGGCGTGCGCGCGCCGGGCGTGGGCGTGGGAGTAGTAACGGAGCGGGCCCTCGGGAGCGCGGGGCAGAGGGACGCTGGCTACCCTGGACAGCGCATCGCCGCCCGCCCGCCCGGGTCGCGGCCGTGGATCATGGTGAGTGGGGCCGCGCGCCGCCGCCGCCCTTCCTTTCTCTCCCGACCGTCGCGCTGGGCGGGAACGGGCCGAGCGGGCGGCGGCGCGGGAGCTGCGGGTTCGAGCTCTGGAACCCGCGGCTCTCGGCGGGCCCGGCCGCGCAGGCCCGAGGCCGGGCGGTGAACGTTTGGGCGGGGGGCGCGCGGGCCGGGCCGGGTCCCCCGTCCGGAGCCGCTTTGTCCGGCCCGCGGTCCCGCCCCGGCCCTCGGCGCCCCCGCTCGCGGCCAGACCCCTGTTGCATGCACGCGGCCGGCCGGGCGCTGGCCCTGCCCGACGAAACGGCCCCCTCCGCCCGCGGCGGCCATTCTTCCCGCGCCCACGCTCCGGCCCACCGCCCGCCGGCTCCCGGCTAGGGGGTGGCGTTGCCCCGGCGCGGGACCGACCCGCCTCGGGAAGTGCGGGGTTTGGGGCTCTAACGGTTGACTTCATGCCTCCTCTCCGCCCTGCACCGTGCCCGCCAGCCCGGGGGTGTGTCCGTGTGCTTGCCCGCGCCTCGCTGGGTGTGCAGAGCGGAGTCGGGGGTAGGTTTCCATCTGTACCCCGGGATGGAGGGGCCTTTGATGTGTTCCTTCCAACCACTTCTCTCCAGTTTCCCAGGCCAGTCCCCGACTCTGAATTCATAGCGCTTTGTGCTCGCGTTAAACTCGGATTCTGGAGAGAGAGAGGGGTGTGTATCTGTGTCCCTGTCCGTCTGTCCCCGTCTGATGAACTGCCTGAGAGTTTTGGCAGCAGAGCCTGGTTCTGTGACTACAAAAAGAAAAAGTGTGTCCTGCCAGGCTCAAAGGACCAGTCAGTCCTGGGCAGAATGGGAAGCCCGCGTTTGCGTTCAGTGGTCCGTTATTTTACCTCTGCTTCTCTCCTCCCTCCCATATGGTTTCCTCTCCACTTCAGGGCTTGTTAAAATATGCTAATCTGCTTTCTTCTCCCCCCTCCAGCTAGCACTAATCAGTCCTAGATTTTGCCCTCTATCCTTTCGGGCACACTCTGTCTACCTGATTATATGTGAAGCCTCTTCTAGCCGCTTTATCCAAAATTCCAGTCTTTCCCACCCTACCCACCGCAGGTCATGTTCCCCCGACTGCTTTTTTTTTTTTTTTTTTTTTTGCTTTCTCTTCAGCATCTAATATTTAACGTACTATTTTATTTATTTACCTTGTTCGTTGAATGTGGTTCCCACCAGAGTGTAAGTTTCAGTAGGGCTGAGATTTTTGTCGTTTTGTTTACTGCTATTTCCAGTACCTACAGTAGTGCCTAGCATAGTAGGTACTCAGTAAAGTTTTAAAAAAATTGACCCAATAAAGCAGCACACTTTATGCTGATGTACAAATGGGAAGCAGCAATGCAATTACAGGGATTATCTATCCAACTGACAGTTGTAATGATGAGGATTCCAAGTGAAGTTTCTACTCTTGAACAGGAAGGACTTGATTTGGTGGCCCTCAATGATAAGAGTAGAGGTGGCCATCTCCTATGCCTCGGTCAGTCACTTCATGCTCTAGACACCTTGGCACCTGGGTGGACTAGGCATTTTTAGAGCTAACTAGCTTTCTCCTTCACGGTCTGATTCTTTGTTCCAAATTATTATGAATTGTAATGAATAAGGGAACAAGTCCAAGGATATCTCCTTAATTGGATGGAAGAGCTGTGGGAATTAACCTGAAAGAGCCAAAATAAAGGGCAAGCTCTTATAAGCTCTACCCTGTACAATTATGATACTACCTCTATAGACAAGCGTTTTTCAGAAACTTTGGGTCTTCAGAGGAGATATTTTTTATAAATATATCCAAATCAAAGTCATCTCACTTAAGAAAAAAATGAGTCAGGAAGTGGGAAGGGTAGGGGGTTAAATTCATAAGTAAATCAGTGGATCAATTAGAGACACCTTTTGGATCTACGTCCAACATGAACCGTCTCTTGTGATGTCTCTGCTAATTAGTCTTATTCCAAAACAAATAGTTTGGCTTCGGATTCTCTTTTGTTTTTCTATTTCTGTAGTGTAAATTGATGGCAATCCTTTGTTTTAAACCTGGGACGTGTTTTTATGATTTCAACCAAATGGCTTGATAAAATTTACATGGGCAAGTTTCTGAAAATGTTGTAATTATAGCCCTCATTGTGTAAGTTCAGCGGTTCTGTGATTACTGTCTTGTCCACATAGGTGGTAGAAATTTAAGGTAAAAAGGAAAGAAAGAAGTTTCTATTTGAAATTAAAACCAGCCAACCAAACATAAATGAAAGACACCTCATTCTTTTGATCCCAATTTGTGTTTGTAGGAGATTTTGCTATGTTATGATTCCAGTCAAAGTATCAAGCCATTTTTTCTTTCTGTTGCTTGAAAGTGTTGAATTTTCAAGAAGTACAAAACCCATTTTTAATCCTCTTGGGTAAGCTTAAATTTTGGTTCTTTGACAAAAGGTTGCAATTTAATCCAGCTCCCTTCCAATATTTGAATCATAGTTTGGGAGGTTCAGGTACTTTCATAGTTTGAAAGCGAGTGTTTAAAATTGAAGCGGATCCATACTGTATAGCTGATTGTATTCAGAAAACAGGGCCTTGCTGTTCAGAGTTGTGCCCATGATCATCTCTGTTGGACAATCGGATGTGTACCATCTAATTTGATGGTTTGGGTTTTTAGGAATAGACATTGATAAAGGGCAAGAATTTGCACTAGAAACTCTCAGGTCCAGCATAGTGAAAATATGCCAACATCAGTAACTTATCATAATTCAAAGTTACAAACTTACACATTTGTATTTTTCCTTAATCAAATTAGGACGTCCTTGGTATATCACTGACTCTGACAATGAACTATTTGAATAAATTGTTAGTTTAAAAATAACCATTTGAAATCTAACAATTTAATAATTACAGAGGATGGATTGTTCTGGAATTGATGATGTGACAATTTAGAACTTGCGATCTGGAGTCATTCATGGGTTTGAATCCCAACACCAGCATTTAACTGTGTGACCTTGGGCAGACTACCTTCTTTAGGCTTCAGTTTTTTCTTTTGTAAAAGAAGACTGTCGTATTATTTCATAACGTTCTTGGGAGGAACAAATAAGATGATGCACTTAATGTGTCTAGCATGGTGCTTAGAGTGTTCGGTAGATATTAACTATTATAATGGTGTGTGCTCTTCTTTCTCCCACACCCGGCTGTCTCTGGTTGAGATATCTAGAATGATGTCTGTGATTCACCTGAGTCCCCTTGCCCTTATGTGACCCTCATGCGTATCTAGCACTGCTCTATATCAAGTGTCTAGTAGGAGCATAATGCAAGCCACATATGTAATTTTTAATTTTCTAGTAACATTAAAAAGTAAAAAGAGAGAGATGAAATTTTAATAATATTTTTAATCCATGCAAATGTTATTTCAACATGTAATCAATGTAAAAAGATACCAGTGAGATTACATTCTTTTTTTTCATAGGAAATCTTTGAAATCTGGTGTGCGTTTATACTTCCAGCACATTTGGTTCAGGCTAGCCACAATTTCAAGTGCTCAAGAGCCCTGCGTGGTTAGAGGCTGCTGTGTTGGACAGAACAACCCTAGATGATACATGTCCTCCAAGTTTGCCTCTTATCTCCTAGCCCCTTTCCACTCGTGAGAACCTGGCTGCCACCTTAAACCCAGCGTTACCGAGAGGAAGCTCACCTTTCAGACTCCTCTCTGCTCCCTTTTGCTGTTAGTAATTCCACCAGCTCTCAAGTCTACTGTGTCTGAAATCTGATTCTTACTCTTTTTTCTTTTATATTGTTGATTGTATAATATTCTCATATTTTTGCTTGAAAATATCTTTAAATCTCTTCTCTCCAGCCCCATTTCCATGACTTTTCTACAGGTTTTCTCTTTTGCAGTCTCTTTGTTCTTTACTTTTTTACTTGAAGTTCACTATTTCTTCAAGGCCACGATCATCGTTTGCATTTAGTAGCTTGATGTTGGGAGGCTCTGGTCCTGGCCTGTTCCAAAGGCCCCCCTTCTGCTCCTTCCCCGCCCCCTTCCCCTCCCTCCCGCCCTCCCTTCCTACCTCTCTTGAGAAGCAGAGTTCTCTACCTGGGAAGCACTGGGCTCCACATTCTCTCCACTCTTTCATCAGCTCTTTTTCGTGTTGTCATAGATGGTTTCTATTTTATAGCTTATTCCTATGCTTAACACCTTTCCTAAATATCCAAAGAAATATAATTACTTTAATTGACAATCTGATGTTAAAATGATCTGCTCAAGAAAAGAAACACAGATAAAGGAAAGAGAAAAATAAACCGTGGGAAGGGAAAATGAAGTTATTCTTTGAGCTTTATCTACCTTTCAAGAAATATCAGTGGACCTGATTAATAATAATAATAACCACCACCACCACAGCAGTGATGACACCGCACATGTACTCAGTGCTTGCAGGAGACAGAGCGCTTTCCTCTGTGCCTGGTGAACAAAGGCACAGAATAGAAGAAAGGCACTGGACCAGGAGTCAAGAAATCTGGTTCCTGGTCCTGGCTTTACTGTTGACCAGCTTTATTCCCTTGATCAAGTCACTCTGAGACACTGTTTACTCACCTGCAAAATGGGTATTACCTTTTTCACAAGGTTGTTTTGTCAGAATCCCTTAGGGCCTTTATGCTGGCTGTTCCTTCTGGCTGGCTGACTGGCTCTCCCCCAGAGAGCTGTATGGCTGTCCTCTTTTTTTTTAAAGATTTTATTTTTTTCCTTTTTCTCCCCAAAGCCCCCCAGTACATAGTTGTATATTCTTCATTGTGGGTCCTTCTAGTTGTGGCACGTGGGACGCTGCCTCAGCGTGGTTTGATGAGCGGTGCCATGTCCACGCTCAGGATTCGAACCAACGAAACACTGGGCCGCCTGCAGCAGAGCGCGCAAACTTGGCCACGGGGCCAGCCCCGTGTATGGCTGTCTTCTTAATACCTCCTTCATTAGACCTACCCTGACCTCTCTGTTTAAAACTGGGAGCTGCCCTGCCGTATTCACACATGCCTGATCCCTGTACACTGCTCTCTTTTTTCATAGCACGTATAACCTAGCAGTTCACTTATTTAAATAGCACTTGGAACCTTCTAGTAATTTACTTGTTTGTTATGTTATGTGATTTTTCTTTGTCCCTTCCTCCCTGAATGCAGCTTCATGAGGACAGACGTTTTTGTCTGCGTTGCTCAGTAATGCATCTCAGGCATCTAGGCTACTGCCTGATGTACGGCAAACACTTGCTGGTGAAGTCAAGTGCCACCTCCCAGTGCAGTGCTCTTTTCTCTTCACATCCCATTTAACACCCAGAAAGGATGAATTGGGAAAAAACCAAACCAGTTGTCTGAGAGGGAGCATGGGTAGGAGATGAACTTAGGAATCGGACAGACTTGTTTAAATGCACATTCCCAGCCTGGGTGAAGCCAGACCTGGGGAATCAGAATCTCTGAGGGAGGGGCTTTGGAGTCTGCATGCCTGGAATCAGATACACACGGATTTGGAATCCAGTGCTCTAGAGGCTCCAAGGAATGAGGGACTACCTTCCAGCAAAAATGTTTAGTGTGTGCTTCATGAAGGAGTTGGGATCAATGCTGGATCTTGAATAGGTTGGATATGTAGGAAAAGAAAGGCGTGTAGAATCGAGCAGAGCATTCCATTTAGGGGAAATAACTGAGCAAGGACCTGGAAAGCAATAACAGATGTGTTTGAGAAAGACTATACTGTGAGCAACCATGTCTTTGCAGAGCCTGGCTCAGATTAGGTGCTCAGTGTTAAATTTGTGAGGGCTGTAGACCAACAGCATTATGGGATGGATCGAGTCAGATTTTGAAGTTGTCTGAATCTGAAGCTAAGAAGTTTCTTGAATCTGAGGCTAAGAAGTTTCTCCTAAATTTTTACAGGTAGTGGAACACAGGCTTTTGAAATGGAGAGTCAAATGAAAGCAACATTTAGGAAGATTGATCTGGTTTCCATAATATCTAGAGTTGGGAGAGCCTGGATAAGGTTACAAGGGGGCTGAACTAATATGTCAGTTCTTCTTGCTTATTTTCATGTTGTCAGCTTTTGAAAACTTGTCTCTAACCACACTCTCCTGGGTTCAATTCTCTACTCCATTTATGTCATCTACAAAATAGATATAATAATACTTAGTGAAGAATAAGATAATATATATGAAGTCCCTCATAATATACAAGCTAGGTGATAGTAGATACTGAAAACTGGTGGCTATTACCCACAGACACTTTATCATATTCGTCTTTATAACCCTAACTTTTTTCTCTGCCTGGAATAGGGATATTTTTAAAAACTAACTTATTGATCTACATGTATTTACATTAAAAAAAATCCTTCTATTCCTGTAATAATGGATTTTGGTTTTGACATTCAGGACTTCTTCTGGAGAAAATGAAAATGTGATAAAGATTTCATTCTCTGATTTTTGGTTCTTTTTCTTTAGGCTGCATGAATTCTGTTAATTAGGGAAAAATGAAAAACTAAATTATGTGCTTGTTTCAAAACAATTTTTCTTAGTGAATAGTTCTCACCTGTAGAAGCACTCGTATTGTAGAACGGAATGTATTTTGGAAATTGTGCCATGGATTTGAATCACAGCTTCAGGAAATCCCAGGAGCAATCAGAGTAAATCTCAGCTGTTTGCTCCACCGCCTACATCAAATTGCCTGTGTCTTGAGCTTCTTACTAGTGCTGAATCTAATGTTTTAAGCCCTAAAAATTTGTCATATGAGAAAATATTTCTTCCATTCTCTGCCTTTCCCACTGGATCGTCATTATTTCAGTTACTAGAATCATAAATATAGCAGATTATTGGCTTTGTATATTGGGAATAATATAGATTCCCAATAGGAAAGAGAATATATATGTACATAGCTTCTTTTCCTACTTTTTTCTTGTCAGCTTGCAAGTAGTGAAAATTGATGAGAAATTTAAGTATATGGGTAAAACTGAAATGAGTTGACAATACAGGACTGACTGTGTGTGATCCAGGAGGGGAGATTGTTAGAAGAGGCTAACATTAGATGGGAAAAGTGGAAGACACAGTGGACATGTTGAGGGCATCAGTAGACCAGCCTGGCTGGCATGAAGTTGCTGCAAAGACTGGCCCGAGAAAGGCTGGAGGAGTGCTTTGAACCAAACGGAATGGAGTCTCTGGGTTTCTGGTTGAAGTCCATATTGCCCTTCAGTGTAAAATTCTTTCCTGCTCGGTAGACTTATTTTGTCTTGTATGGCTTGATTCCCTATAAATTCATTTTCAAATAAAATAGCATCATTACACCTTTAATTTGTGAGCAACTTTAGAGGAACTTTCCACAACATCCCTAATGATGGCAATCTTATCTTTGTTGATGTTTATAATCTATTTCCCCCTTTTCAAATAAGCTCTGTTAGGGCAAGAATTTTGTATGTCTTGTTTACCACTGTAATTTCAACATTAGAATGGTGCCAGCACAGAAGAAACTCTCAGAGAATACTTGTTGGATGAATGAACAGATGTGTAAAGTAGCGTTCCCGTGTTTGAGGAAACTGAGACTAAGAGAGGTTGTTTTATTGAGTCATACAAGTAGTAAATGGTGGACTGGGGACTCAAACCCGCTTTATACCTATGTCTCTTGTCTTCTACTGCGTTGCTTGTTTCATTATACTGACTGCCTTTCCTGATACCAATGGTATTTTCAGTGAGACTGAAAAAACACAAACCATAAAAAGTGACAGATTTGACCATATCAAAATTTAAAATTTTGGGGTGGCAGAAGACACCATAGGCAGGGATTTAAAAAAACCCAACAGGGGCTGGCCCCATGGCCAAGTGGTTGAGTGCGCGCGCTCCGCTGCAGGCAGCCCAGTGTTTCGTTGGTTCAGA
Source organism: Equus quagga (assembly GCF_021613505.1). Lineage (NCBI taxonomy): Eukaryota > Metazoa > Chordata > Mammalia > Perissodactyla > Equidae > Equus > Equus quagga. The sequence goes on from NC_060281.1 coordinate 52,796,663, forward strand.
TCCTGGGCGCGGACATGGCACTGCTCATCAAATCACGCTGAGGAAAACCAACAAGCAACAGACTAGAAGATATTTTCTATATTGTTATATAGATTCTATATTTGACTTCTATGAATCAATAAACAAGACAAGCAACCTATTAGAAACATAGATAAGGTTTATTAACAGGAGCTCACTGCAGAGGAGCCCCGCTCAGCCAATAGACATTTAAAGACAAGCACAACTGCAGTAGTAATAGGAAATGCAAATTAAAACCATCCTATCCGTGCACTTGGCAAAAATTTAATACGCTGACAGTAGCAAGTCCCATAAAATTTTTAGAGTAATATGGTAGTTTTTACTAAAACTAGAAATGTATTCCCCAAACAACAGCAATTCCACAACTAGTTTATTCCCAGAGAAATTCTCCCTTCTGAACATAAGGAGATTTGTAAAAAGCAGCATTGTTTGTAATAGCAGAAAAATGGAAACAACCTTCAATATCCCTCAGTAAGGAAATGGCTAAATAACAATTTGGAATAGTCATATGATGGAATACTGTATAGCAGTTACAGAGAAGGAACTAGATCTCCATGTGTCAACATGAATAGATCAAGCTGCAGAAAGATAAGTATCATTTATATAAATCCTTAAAATGTACAAAACAGTGCTATTTTTGTTGGTGAGTATCTGTGTATAAATATATAAAAACATAGACAGGAAGCCTTGACATCAAATTTATCACAGTAGTTATATCTGGGGAAGGAGCTAGGGACACAGGATTGGGAGCTGTACACAGGGGATGACAGCTTCATCAGTTATATGTCTCAGTTCGCAGAGCATAGTGGGTACTCAATAATTATTGAATTCATTTTAAAAGATTTGAAACAAATATGATACAATTTTAACATATGTGATATATTTATTTGATTATTCTCTACATGTTTTGCCTTTACATTTTTTCCCATGTTAAAAATAGGTTCGGAGTTGGCATCTGTCTTAGAGTCTCAGGTCAGAGACCTGTAAGTATTGCACATGTAGGACAGAGAGCCACGTGGCAGGAGGGCCTTCTATTGTTTCCCTAAACCCTAATCCTTTCTTCTTGGCTGGCTGAACCAACATGTGAAAGGCCTTACACGGTCCCACTCGGCATCCGTGCAGTTCTAGAGAACTAAAGGACGTGTAGAAGGGCACGTTTCTCATAGCCAACACCAATTAAAGGAATAAGGCTATCTTCCCATGTGCGAGAAGAGAGAGACTAGCAAATACTGACAACAGCAGCAGCTAGTCTCATTGACTGAGTTCTTACTATGTGCCAGGTGCTGTTATCAGAAGCTTTCCTGTATTCACGCGTCCTCAGCAACCTGGCAGTTGGTACTGCCATTTCCTTTTTGCAGACAGGGAAACAGGCAGGCTGGGGAAAGGAGCATAAAGGAATAAGGAGAGCATTTTTACTCAAATTATACACCATAAATATTTGTGTTTCCTAATGGAAAGTCAGTCATCAGGGGCTTTTGAGCCCTCTGCCCCTGGCGTCCTCTCACTTGCCCTCCTCTCTAATATCTAATCACCCGGCATCTTTGAGAATAGTTCTGTTGAATATCGCTTGGGTCCCTTTCCAGTGTTAAAATTCAGACTGGAATTTTGTTACTCTCCTTTTTACACCACTGCATTCCCTCTTGTAATTTTTTTAAAAAAGATATCACTGTTGAGACAAGCACTAATTAAAGCAGGGACACTTCTCTGCTATGACTTCACTGCCTTTAGATTTTCCAAGTATGATGGCAGTGGGAGATAGAAGGATGTGACAGTATGCCGCTGAGTTGGGATTTGAAAATGCAGGACACCAAATGAATGATTGTCAAGCTTCTAGTCAGTCTGCAGGCCTGTCATAGATAGTTTTACAATATGAAATCCGTTAATCTTCACAACACTGTGAAGTTAGGATTTCTTTTTCATTTTATAGATGGCGAAGACGCTGCTCAGAGATAACATTTTGCCCAAGGTTATGCAGCTACTTAGTGTCAGAACCAAGACTGGAACCCGTGTGAAACTCCCCTTCTTTGCAGTGACCACACTGAGTGATGTGCCTCTTTCTGCCGGAGCGTTCAGTGACCTCCCACACATGCCAGACACAAGACTGGCTAAAAATCATCACCGCCTGCATCGTGGCAAGAGGCCCAGCATTCCTTTAAACAATGGTGGTTCATCATTTACCAGCTCTGTGAAATTAGGCAACTTCTTTGCGTCTCTAAGCCTCACTTCCTGATCTGTCAAGAGAGATAAAAACACCTATCTTGTTAGAATAATTGGGAGAATTAACTGAGATAATAGTATGTAATATGCCCAATAAATACAATGGTACCTAGTAAACACATTCTATTTTCGTTTATTATTACTATCATCTGTGGTTTCTATAATGAAGAAATCAGTGATGTTGGGGGTAATTCTGAAATTAGAAACTCCTTGACATACTGTTTTAAAATGAAAAAAAATGCCGCTAAATAAAAGCAAGCTACATGGCAGCTGTAGGTAGGTAGTGAGGGAGAATTTAATCTTTTTCTTTATAAACCCATCAACAAGTAAAAAAGAAAGGAAAAGAAAGCCTATAACCATTGTTACAACTTGGAGGCAGGCAATTTACTCCTCTGCTGGAGCTGGTTACTCTGGACTGAAGCCATCAATCATAGATCAGCCTGTTTGTCCACACCTGCTTCTAGCCAACAGTAAAATCTCTGTATAAAGCGACCAAGATAAATAGAAGGTTAAATCAAGCAGTAGCTTACTGGGCAGCTGTAGTAAGGGAGGTGTACAATGTTCTGGAACAAGGACTCATTTTAACCTTCTATGGAGTTAAAATGCTACGTGCCAATCTAAAGCAAAACCAAATCCCCAAATAGGAAAAGACATCCTGTAACCAAAGCAACTTATACATAGTTATAGAGAAACTCTAGAGTTGTCATTTGGTTGATGGAAGAGAAGAGAAGTCCATGTCTGTAGACTGCTCCCCCTGACCCCAAAGTCCAAATTAGACCGCGTTGGAGGAATGATATTAGGGAGAAAGTTTAGCTAGGCACAGGCAAGAGGAATTGGTTATAGCAATAGAAATATGGCTCTCAGAGTAAGAGAGGTAATAATTCTACCAGATTCTGAACTTGTTTACTTCTAAAGGCTGTATAAAAAAAGATGTCAACAAACTGGAATAAATCCAGAAGAGAATGCTGAAGTAGGTAAGGGTCTAGAGCTTATGTCATATACGTACATGTATCTGATACCTAGAATATTCAATTAATGCTTGTAGAAGGAGGAAGGAAGGTAAGGAGGCAAGGTCAGAGAACAAAGTAGGGAAGAGGGGGAGGGAGTGAAAGAAGGGGAGAAGTTGAATTTACTGAGGCTGTGTGCTAGGAAAGGTGAAGGCTCGGTGTGAAATGATGCCTATGATCAAATATCTGAAGTCTCATGTGGGGGAAAAAATATTAGTTTTGTGTGATTTCAAAGGAGAGAACTAAGATTGATGGGTAACAATTGAATGGAGAAAGATTTTTACCACAAAATAAGAAAGGGCTTTCCAAAACCAAGAAACCTTCAAAACACAGAATGTGCTACCCTGAAAAGTAGTGAAAAGTCTTTCTCTGGAGTTTTTCCAGTAAGGAGGATGAATTTCTATCAGAATTATTGTAGAAAGTAATTATTTCCAGCTTTGGGTGGAAGGTTGAATTAGATGCCCATGATTCTCTGATAGTTATGAGAGCCAATAAGCTGCTCCTTGTTTCATCTGAGGTTTAAAAAAATCACTCAGTGTTTCTCCTATGGTTCTATTCACAACAAACAGTCTGGATCATGCAGAGCTAATTCTCATGCCTTTATAGTGCTGTGTGATGGGAAAGGAATCCTTATAAATAAACATGTTAATTTTTACATAATACATTTTAAAAGTTATTGTTTTTAAAACACAGAAGGGTGAGTTTGAGAAATGGAGAAGTAGTCACATCAAAACTTTTCAAATGTTATTTTACCTAAAGATATTAAATCTCCATGTAAGGAAAGATAGTTCCTTTTAGAGTAAGATAGTTACTCTTAAAAGCATACTTTGTTAGATATAATAATATTAACATTCTATATAGCTGTGTTAAAGTTCATATGAAGAAATCGGGCTACAGTTTATCAACTGACAATAAATCCTGTTAATTCTTCAATTTTTCATATGCTGGATACATATAAAGTTAGAGACTCTTTTGTATGAGTTGAAAGTGTGGCCAAAGATAAAATTTCGTACCATTAATCTAGTGATCATATTGGAATTGCACATGAAAAACAGCACGAAGGGTATTCTTGTTTTACTGATTCTAAAATATAGTTGGACATCTTGAGGCATATGTTCCATGAACACTTGTCATTAAATCTTTGTTTCCAGGTAAATGACACTCAGTGGTAGCTAATTCAGTCATCATAAGGAAGGTGGGGTTTTTTTCTATATTATGTAAATGAGGTTCAAGGCTACAAAACTTGTTGGTGCCAGAGTCAAGACAGAACCTGGGTCTCTTAATTCATTTTCCAGTGCTTTCTGCCTCATTATGATGATTACTGACTTTACAGTGAAGCAATAATCTTTACTCAGTGGCTGGATGTATGAGCATTCCCTTTAAGAGATCCCTATGGAATTCGGAAAGCCCATTTTGGTTAAATAGGATTTTTGATTAATGTAAATAACGTTGAGTTCATCCTACATTCTGACATCCTGCTAAGTGCATACAAGCTGCCCTTGTGGGTTTGACATGAATGTGTTTTATTCTAAAAGATTTTATCCTAAGCTAAAATAATCATTGCTGTCATGATGTTAAATAACTGTCTCTGTGAATATACTTAAGTGACTCCTATGTTAGAGAATTCTAGAGACTGAATGAATAGCAAGCTAGAATGAACAATTAGTTGAAAGTCAGACAACTCCTCACTCCAGTCCTTCAAAGGGAAGAGTTAGAGAAAGTGGCAAATGAGAGTGTGTGTATTTACCATTGTAAGATTTTCTCTTCTGATTGCTTTCAGCTGCCACCTTCATAATAAGTCTTTTGGTGGATTTAAGAACCCTATACTAATGAGACAATGGACATGAAGAAAATACTAATAGACAGCTTTCATTTTCCCACAATTCCTAGTTTGTCTAGTGAAACAAAAGTGGCTTTCTATTTAAGACTCAGTTTCTTGGTGGCTGTTCCAGAGATCTGTAGTAGAACACTTCATCTCCAAGTCCAGGATTAATGTATAAGAGTTGGCTTGTCCCCCTGTTACAGCCAAGAAGGATCACAAAGGATTTCCTACCACATGCTGCCCAACTCTGTCTTTGCAGCCCAGCACTGCATTATCTTGACCCTTCTGCCCACCTTCCTACTGGCTACAGGAGTCATTTACATTTTCAACCCTTGGGCTGTTTTAAAGCTACACAAATGAGTTGGCCAGAATTTCTCCTTTAAAAAACAAACAAACTCATAGTCTAACATCTCCTTCTTTCAGTTTTCTAATACAGTCATGTGTCACTTAATGATGGGGATACGTTCTAAATGCGTCATTAGGCAGTTCCATCCTTGCGCAAACATCACAGAGAGTACTGAAGGGGAACACAATTTACCACCCAAGTATGTCTCTTTAACATGAGGTTTATTTTAGGCTGATTATTTGTAAGAAACAAGGGACTCAGAAAATTTTTCCTGTCACCTCCCCCTTAACTGCTACAAGAATTCAGATTTAAAAACATGTCTCAGGAAGCAAGCTATCACCGTAGCATCACGTGAATTAGTGGTAGGCAGCGAGGAAGCTAGAAAAGCCTGTTTGTTGGGCTTCCCTCTGTGTTCTTCTGTTTCTGTGTGGCCAAACACTTGTTTTCCAAAATGTTTGCTCCTTTTCACCTCCTGTGAAGTGCCTGCCTTCTCTTTGAAGTTCCTGACTCTCCCCAGCCCCAACATCTTCTTTTGTCTTTAGCTGAGGGTGGTATTTAAGGTGAGGGCTTCAGTCATTTTGATGAGTTACTTGGTTTTCTTGGGTTTCTCCCCTGTGTACATGTTATTAAACTTTTGTTTGTTTTTCTCCTGTTAATCTGTCTCATGTCAATTTAATTTTTGGACCAGCCAGAAGAACCTAAGACTAGAGGAAAATTTCTTCCTCCCCTATAGTACTTACACAAACCTAGATGGTATAGTCTACTACACACCCAGGCCATATAGTACCACTGATCTTATAGGACCACTGTTGTATATGTGGTCCGTCATTGACCGAAACATTGCTGTGTGGTGCATGAGTGTGTATCTATATCCAACACACATTTTCATACAATCAGAACAGGAAACTTTCTTTAAGTCTTTATTTTTCTCAAGACTAATTTTGGTCACAATTTGAGAAACAGCTAGAACCACTAATCAATTGAGATCACTAGTGAAGTGGAAGCCATACTCTCATAACTGTTGCAATTGCTACTTCCACTGTATCTTTCTGAAAACATGTCTGCATCAAATATCTTCTTAAAGAAAACTTGGGAATCTTTCTCAACCACTCATTCCCCTGCTGAGAGTCACTACTCATTAGTGAACACCACCCAACCATGACATTAGTGTTATTGAATTCATCCTTTCTCTTGTAGAGTTTGGGAGGGAAGACACTATAAATCTTTTATAACTGCATTAGCTATATATTAATTAACATTCTCTATAATGATACAATTCTAAACTATATTTAAAAAGAAAAATCAAATAATGTTTGAGTGCTGAAAGGCTAAAACTAGGTGAAGACTTTAGCCAAGAGAATACTTTTAAAATGATAAGATCATGAAAATAACAATTAGAAAATAACTTTGCTCATTTTTCTTTATTTTATAGAAGTCAGCTAGTTTCTAATAGACAAAGGGATAGATTGATGCTCGTACTTTTTAAGGAAAATTTAGTAATATTCAGTTAAATTATTTATATGACTTGATATGGTTGTGCTTCTCTAACTCCATTTTAACTTTTGATACATTTATAATTGTTTCAAATGGAAATTTATTCACTTTAACGCATTTCGTCTACCTTATTACAAGTTACACTGAAGATAAGCATTCAGAAGAAGACCTTGTGGGGCTGGCCCCTTGGCTGAGTGGTTAAGTTTGCATGCTCTGATTCAGTGGCCCAGGGTTTCGCAGGTTCAGATCCTGGGTGCGGGCATGGCACCACTCATCAAGCCATGCTGAGGTGGCATCCCACATAGCACAACCAGAAGGACCTACAGCTAGAATATATAACTATGTACTGGGGGGCTTTGGGGAGAAGAAGGTAAAAATAAAAAGGGATTGGTAACAGATGTTAGCTCAGGCGCCAATCTTTAAAAAAAAAAAAAGACCTTGCTTGCATGCGGTTAAACTGAAAAATCGTTGAATGAATGAAATGACTGGAGTAACCAATTTACCAAACATAAATTGCTCAGTGTTAATTTAAAGGGCTGCAGATTTCAGTTCTGTCTGCCCAGTTCATTTCCTACATACTGCAGATACTGGCACTGTATATGAAGCTAAAAATATTTTAATTTAGTTATTTCCTTTATTATGTTTTATCTTATTTCCAATAATAGCTTCAAAACTTTTACATAGGCAAAGCACAGGATGGCCGTCTGGTTGGAAGCAGGGATGGAGGGTGGGGACTAGAGGGAAGCGCTTGCAGCTTCTGTTGTTAGGCACTTTACAGACAGTTGAGAAAACGCACTAGAAAATACTTTCTACTATCCATTGCATAGAAATGCTTTATCGATAAGAAAAAGAATAGTAATATTCCATAAAAGTGCTCATTTAACAGGATTCAAAACAACAGCTCAAGAAGAACCCAGAGAGAAGATTGTGTGACACAATGCTAATAAAAAAATGGGAGTTAGAGACTTGCATTTACATAATTTTCTTTATTTCGACACACTATGTTGGCAAAGGCAATGGGTTTAGCCACACATGGTATATAATTGTAGTAAATCACTTTGTCTTCTGCCTCTTATCACCTGTAAAGTAGGTAATACTTGTCACCTCTTTCTCCTCTCCCTCCACAGAGAGGTCTGCCTTTGTCCATCAGCCCAATGTTTTGGGAGACCACAATGATTGAATGTGGATGAATGAATGAATGAAGATGATATCCCAGAAGGTGCTCAAAATAACATGAGATTCAAATATCTAAAATTCATTCATAAGACTCTAACCATCATAAAGGTCAATAGGGTGTCCTTCCATTTATTTTACACACACCTCTGCATTTTGGCTTCTAATGACTTATTTTCCTATTAGAACCTGCTAATGATGCTCAGTTTGATTTGACATTATCAGGATTAAAGTGCTAAGGGAAGAGTATGATTTTCCTCTGCCTCTTAGAAAAGACTTTACGCAAAGAAGTGTGGCTCAGGTGTCACTGTGGTGGTAATACACTGCCAAACAAACAAGTATGTGACAGGGGTTTCATTCAGTAGGCAAAGGATCTGGATTGCTCAGTAAATCCCCATATTGGTTGATTTTATAGCTCGAAAGAAGGAAAATATGAAACAGTCTCTCCCGGTGACTCACAGATTGTCTCTTGCTCGGTATTAGCGGCAAAAGAACACATCTTTTGACTTTACCGTAAATATACTGAAATACTGTAGATATTTTTAGAATTTATAGAAATAATATAGGTATGATTATTGCTTTAAAAATTATAAATAAAATCTGGTCCATGTTTTTCCCGATAACTCATTAAAAGCTTTCTTTTGTTTTTCTGTTCAAAGGATACCACTTGTACATGCAGAATAGCCGACCTGCTTCCCCTCTGGTCAGCACTTGATAAGCAGAGCACATCCAAACAGAATCTCCTTTCATCGCTGTTGTTAAATGTGAATGAGCTTTATTCTTCCCCATGTCCCCAGATTCAGAAACTGGTGCAGTTCCAAGGTGTCCTGAATGCAGCTATCTGGCCTTGGAGTAAATCTCCAAGGAGTTTTGTATTCACTCACTACTTCCTGTGGAAGTGGAGGTTGTAATAATCATGACAAATATCTTGAATCGCAACCTTAGCAGCAGCATTAGCTTTTTTCGTGCCTCGTATATTCAATATTGAATCCCGAATGACTTTATTTTCTAGTTGTGAAATTGAAGCTCTTTCTTTTTCTGTATAGCAGATTTCATTTTATTCACTTGAAATTAAGGCAAGTTATTTAATATCTTTTAATGAGGCCAGAATGTTATGAAAGAAATATTTATTTGGATTTTATTTCCATACTCTTGGAGAGAATGCCATAATTTGCAAAATGACTAGAAAGAAACTCTTATTATTATATTCATTGTGAAGAATATGTATTTGTTTAGTAAAATTTCAGTTTCCTTACACTTGGTAAATTTCTGTGTAACCACTGAGTTAATTCACAAATCATTTTAGCCTTGTGAATATGTTTTAAAAGTGTTTAAAAATCTATTTTTGAGTCTTAATAAATAAGATTATACTTATCTTCTATCTGTTTACCAAAGACAGATCTCTGCTCCAGAGATACACACCTAAGCAATAGCTCACGACACTTTATCTATAATTTATGTCTCACCAGTTCCTTCCCCAGCTCCTCACAAATCGCCTGCACTGGCCTCCACCCTCAGCGTACACCCGTACCCACTTTTCTCAGGTGTTCTCACAGGGAATGTTCGTGAATAGTTCTGGTCAGTTATTTCATGACATCTGTGGGGATAGGCCTCTTGCTCAGACTCCCTTCTGCCGGGTAAGGCTGGTGCTGCCACGTCTACTGAGCGTCCACCCCTGCGTCTGTGGAGAGCTGATTGCCTGCCGAGCACTGCTGCTTGGCAGAGGTCCCTCTCACTCACACAAAGTGTCCCGTGCTCTGATGGGCACTGGTGCTGATGCGGAGGAACCCTGCAGCTGCCAGACTCTGTGCAGTGTTCTGTGGGAAAGCTGAGGAGTATTCCTGTCTCTCCTTTGCTGTTCTGTGTGGGAGAGCTTGCAAAGCTCTCCTCTCTTGCAACCCCAATATTCTTGTGTAAATTCAAGTACATGCCGTTCTGCTTTCATCACTGCCTTCTCCCTGGGACCCGCAGGGGACTGAGCCATGAAGAATCCTAAGGAACAGACTCTTTACTTAACATTGCTTTACTCCTCTCACATCCAAAGCTTTGTTACTGAGATAGTTGTGTCAGAGTCTGACCACTGCATCAATGCACCTCCTTAGGGTGGGTTCCCTCTCAGGATGTAGCACGGGCTCTTGTGCAAAGTAGACTGGCCCACCAGTTTGCAGAGGATTCTGAAGCCAAGAGCTAAGCCAGAAGCACCATCCCAAATGTATAGATCTAGCAGGTGGCCGAATGCATACATACCCTATAGCATGCTAGAAAACTATTTAAAATACATTATTGAAATAAGTAATTTTAAAACATTGGTAATTTATCTCTTAAAAATCTAAAACAAAAAAAGATATTTTAAGCATTTTACTAGTTGGTTTCCACTGAGTCATGGGTCTTTTTACAATTTTGGAGTTACTGCTGTCTCAATGTCCCTCTGCTTTAAAATACAGTGACACTTTACCAAGCTCTTTCAGTAGCTCATTCTCTCCTCCTCCTCCCCAGCATGCTGCACTTGCTGTGTGTATGCTCATACATGCGTAATCCTGGTAACTCTCTGAACATGTCAAGGAGGAGTGTTGTCAAAGGAGAAAGAGGTCAAAAGTGGACCCTTGAAGCTTGCTAGCCACAGTCCTGGTATGAGTTTGGCAAACTCATTCATTTATTACTAAATGCATTCCACAAATGCTTCTTGAGTGCCTTGTGTGTGTGCCAGGCCCAAAGGATCTTAACTAGTGTGGGAGAAGGAGAGTGGTCGGGGAAAACCAGAAGACAATGAGGAGTCATCCAGGCATAAGGGGGAACACATGCAGAGGCATGGGAGAGAGCGTTGATGCACTGGGGGAGCCACAGGGAGTTGGATGTGCCCTCAGCAGAGTGCACATAGGCATCTGCAAGAAGAGGAGGCGTAGGCAAGTGAGTAGACCTCATTGAATTTTCACCTGGCCAGCCAATGCACTTAGTAACAATTATTTTATTTTTTAAAAATTCCTCAGATTTTATGCTAAACAGAATGCAAATTCTTCCTACAACATCCTGTTGGACGCCAAGGAATGAAGGTTAAAATGCGTAGTACACATGTCTGGACTACCTTAGTGTGTGCGGTCCACTGGTAAGGTGGACTTTCCTTCCCCTGAGCTCTGTACTGTATTATTTGCATTGTATTAAAATATTGATGATAATAACAGTAACAACCCTTGTAATTATAAAAATAATGGAATTGTCGCTAGACAAAGCTTGCTTTGGGGTTTGACTTTTATATAATTTTAACAGACTAGGGGAAAAATACCTTTTTTACTTTTAATGAAATTGTAATCTGCCCAGTATTCTGAAGAAAGACTGCAAACCCACTGAGGGAAGCCCTGTGTGGGTTTATTTGTTTTGATTAAAGAAAAATCCTTAGTGTGGGAATGGGTCATTCTTCCTGTGGACACCTTATTCCGGGGGTGTGTGCTAGTGGATAAAGCAGAGTGGAGTAACTGAAGAGTTGACCCTTCTTGTACCCTTCTGTGAGCATCTCTGAAAGACCTATGGAGAACTAGAGTAGACAGCTGCTGGTGTTCCTGATCTTTTGAAGATAGTTGGATTTTGATAGTTTAGAGTATGTAACACGAGATTCAAGATTTAACCAAAGACTTCCTGCTAATTACTGTTGAGGGTTGGGCTCATTACCATTTTTTTCAGATTTATTGAGATATAATTAACATATAACATTGTGTAAGTTTAAGGTGTACAACATGTTGATTTGATAGACTTATATATTGTAAAATGATTACCACCATAGCACTAGCTAATATCTCCATCCCATCACGTAATTACCATTCCTTTTTTTGTGGTGAGAATGTTTATCTACTCTCTTAGCAACTTTCAAGTATATATGATACAGTGTTGTGAACTGTATACACAATTCTGCGTATTAGGTCCCCAGAACTTGTTAATCTTCTAACTGGAAGTTTGTACTCTTCGACCAGTATCTCCTCATTTTCCCTAACCCCTGGTCACCACCACTCTACTCTTCTGTTTCCATGACTTCGACTTTTTTAGATTCCACATATTTGTCTTTCTCTCTCTGACTTGTTTCACTTAGCATAAGGCCCTCAAGGTTCATCCAAGTTGTTGTAAACAGCAGCGTTTCCTTCTTTTTTTATGACAGAATAATATTCCATTAAATGTATACACACACTACACTTTCTTTATCCTTTCATATGTTGATGGACACTTAGGGTGTATCCATGTCTTGGCTGTTGTGAATGATGCTCCAGTGAACATGGAGGTGCAGATAGCTCTTCAAGATGGTGATTTCATTTCCTTCGAAATATATACCCAGAAATGGAATTGCTGGATCATTTCATACACATTTTAAAGTAAGTTTATCAAATTACTTAAGAAGTTCACTGAAATGTTGATAGGGATTGTATTAAATAGATTAACTTGAAGAGCATTGACATCTTTAAAATATTAAATCATCCTACACAAGATTTATATGATTTATTTCATTGTCTCTGTCCTTTCTAGAGTTCTAAAGTTTTATGTGTAAAGGGCTTATGAGTTGTTGGTTAGTTCCTAGATGTTTATAGTTTTGTTACTATTGGTTTTTACTTGGTTATTGCTAAAGTAGAGTCTGTTGGTTTTTAGTCCTATGTCTGGCAACCTTGCTGAATTCTTACTAGGTTTAATAGTTTATTTGTTGATTCTCTTGGCTGTTGTAAGTAGATGATTCTATCATTTGCAAATAGTGATAGATTATCTCTTTCCTTCCAATACCTGTGTCTTTTGTTTTTCATTCTTCCTAGCACTGGCCAGTATCTTCAGTATATATTAGACATAGTAGTGAAAGTCTGCATCTTTGTCTTATTTCCAATTTTATAGAGAATGCACCTGAAGTTTCTCCATTAAATAAAATGTTTGTCGTCAATTTTTAGTATGTAATCTTTGCCAAGTTAAAGTTTCCTTCTATTCAGAATTTGCTCTGAGTTTTTTAAAATGAGGTATAACATTATATTATTTCAGGTGTACAACGTAATGATTTGATATTTGTATATATTGCGAAATGATAACCACAATGTCTAGTTCACATCTATAACCACACATAGTTAAAAAATTTTTTTCTTGTGATAAGGACTTTTAAGATTTATTCTCTTAGCAACTTTCAAATATACAGTACAGTATTATTAACTATAGTCGTCATGCTGTATATGACATCCCCAGGACTGACTTAATTTATAACTGGAAGTTTGTACCTTTTTTGACCCCCTTCACCCATTTTGCCCACCCACCACCCCAACCTCTGGCAAACACCAATCTATTCTCTGTGTCTATGTGTTCATTTTTTGTTTTGTTTGTTAGATTCCACATATCGGTAAGACCAAGTCTTTCTCTGACTTATTTCACAATGCCCTCAAGGTCTATCCATGTTGTTGCAAATGGCAAGATTTCTTTCTTTTTTAGCTGAATAATATTTCATTATTTATATCTATCTCTCTCTCTCTGTATATATATATGTATACCTCTATGTATATCTATCATACATTTTCTTTATCCATTCATGCATGGACGGACACTTAGTTTGCTTCCAGTCTTGGCTATTGTAAATAATGCTACAATGAACATGAAGGTGCATAGACCTTTTCAAGTTAGTGTTTTTGTTTCCTTTGGAAAAATACCCAGAATGAAATTTCTGGATCATTTGGTAGTTCTGTTTTTAATTTTTTGAGGAAACTCCACACTGTTTTCCATAGTGGCCGTACCAATTTACAATCCCACCAATAGTGCACAAGGGTTCCCATTTCTCTACATCCTCACCAACACTTGTTATCTCTTGTATTTTTGATAATAGCCATTCTAACAGGTGTGAGGTGATATCTCATTATGGTTTTGATTTGCATTTCCCTGATGATTAGTGATGTTGAGCACCTTTTCATGTACCTATTGGCCATCTGTATCTCTTCTTTGCAAAAATGTCTATTCAGATCTTCTGCCCATTTTTTAGTTGGATTGTTTGTTTTTTTGCTATTGAATTGTATAAGTTCTTTATTTTGTAGATTAACCCCTTATCAGATATGTGATTTGCAGGTATTTTCTCCTATTCTGTAGGTTGCCTTTTTGTTCTGTTGATGGTTTCCTTTGCTGTGCAGAAGCTTTTTAGTTTGATGTAGTCCCACTTGTGCTCTTGTTGCCTTTGCTTTTGGTAACAAATCCATAAAATCATCAGCAAGACCAATGTCAAGAAGCTTTTACCCTGTGTTTTCTTCTAGGACTTTTGTGGTTTCAGGCCTTATGTCTAAGCCTTTAATTCAGTTTGAAGGGTCCAATTTCATGCCTCTGCATGTGGCTGTCCAGTTTCCCACTACCATTTATTGAAGAGACTGTCCTTTCCCAATTAAGTATTCTTGGCTTCCTTGTTAAATATTAGTTGACTTTTTATGCCAGAGTTTATTTCTGAGCTCTTGATTCTGTTCCATTGACTTATGTGTCTATTATTATGCCAGTACTGTACTGTTTTGATTACTATAACTTTGTAGTGTAGATTGAAATCAGGAAGTGCGATGCCTCCAACTTTGTGCTTCTTTCTCAGGAGTGCTTGGCTATTTAGGATTTTGTGGTTCCATGTAAGTTTTAGGGTTGTTTTTTTCTTTTTCTTTGAAAAATGCCATTGGAATTTTGAAAGGGATTACATTGAATCCATAGATGATTTTTGGTATATGGACATTTTAACAATATTACTTCTTCTCATCCTTGAGCATGAGATATCTATTTGTTTGTGTCTTCAATTTCTTTTATCAGTGTCTTGTGGTTTTCAGTGTACAGATCTTTTACCTCTTTCATTAAATTTATTCCTAAGTATTCCTAACTTTTTTCTGAGTTAGTCTAGCTAAAGGATTGCCAATTTTGTTTATCTTTTCAAAAAATGAGCTTTGGGCTGATTGTTATAATCACTAATCTGTGTGTATCAACAGAAAATAATTTTAAAAATTTGATAAAAATGTAAGTACTTGTCACATACTTAGTCAAGTATTTCTCAAATAGGGTCATGCTTTTAGTCATTTTATATGATGTCATCTAGTTCATCTCACCTTTTATTTTAGATAAATGAGAAGAAACCAACCTATTGAGAATTGTGATTTGTTTAAGACTTATGAAGCAAATTGCACAACTTTCCTCGATTAGTCATTCCATTAACAGTATTTCCTTTAATTTTTAGTTGTAATATTTTAATTATACAACATATTGACAGTGGTTTATTATTGAAAACTAAAACATAAGACATTCCCCCACTACTCCCTACCCTCTCCCTCATGACTTCATCTAACCCTGATTATCTCCTCAAAGCCCCATCTCTAAATACCATCACATTGGGGGTTAGGGCATCGAAAGCTGAATTTTGGGGGACACAAACATTCCTTCCATAACACCCAACCTGTGCAGCTTCTTTTTGTTAGTAATTTGATTAAATATGCTAAAATTTTAAAACATACTGAACCTAAAGGGAAAACAAATGCATAGTTAGGAATTTGGATAATCTTATCAGAGTGCAAAGGTGGGGCTGAAATGAAGAAGATAAATTCAAAAGGGATAAAAGTTTAAAATTCCATTTAAATAGAAAAA
This sequence comes from Equus quagga, assembly GCF_021613505.1. NCBI lineage: Eukaryota > Metazoa > Chordata > Mammalia > Perissodactyla > Equidae > Equus > Equus quagga. The sequence goes on from NC_060281.1 coordinate 52,812,336, forward strand.
AAATCAGTTGTGTAAGTATAGGATGGGTAAGGCTTGAATTTGACAGCCGTGAACATGAAAAGTATCTAGTGATGTTTTTGACAAGGACTAACTGATACAATATGCAAATGCAATCGTATGATACTTTAATAGAAATATAATACCCTGATCAAGAGAGGCCACCAGTCGTTCTGCGCTCTTCCCTGAGTAGGCCACTTTCAGAATACTGTATTCAGGTACAGCAGATATAAGGGAAAATACAAGCTAACCAGTGATTACATTTCTGTTTAGAGCAATGTGGATACTGTTTAAGTGGGCTTGTGTAGACAGTTAATTATTAAAATGCCTGTGAAATGAATGGTGATGTAATTAGTATATAGCAAGTTTGAATTTCATGGAGAAGAATATGTAATAAAATGCTTGGTATATTTGTAGGAAGTAAGCAAGACTGTGGTATTTTTTAATAATAAAAGCACATCAAAAAATTAACACCCTGATTATAATCCAAACAGATTTCAGGAGACCCTGATCTAAATTATTGCTACTCAAAGTGAGGTTTGTGGACCAAGTAGCCTTGACATCACCTGAGAACTTGGTAGAAATTCAGACTCTCAGGCCCCATCCTAGAACAATGGAATGAACACTTGCACTTTAACTAGATCCTCAAGTGATTTGTATGATTAAGTTTAAGAACATGAAAACTTCTAAACTTTTAAGTGTGTTCAATGAAAGCTTTAAAAAGCTATAAAGATGATGTCCCCAAACTTCTTTTATATCTTCTTAAAGTGTGATGCAATACTTTGGGTAAAGTAGTAAGAAAAATGAAGGATGATGCAATAGTGATGGCTTATTTGACTATTGCATTGTCCTTCTAGGCAATTCCATCATTCTTATATTTTCATATATTTTTCTTTTTTAGCATAAATTGAAGTGATTGATGAATATTAGTGAGGTAATTACTAGGTTGATTAAATAGCAAAATGTTTTAAGATATCAAAAAATAGCATCACTAAGATTCTATAGTGTATCTTAGATTTATAAAGGATCCACTGGACTCATGTTAATTGCAAGACAGGATGAGTTTTCTACTTTAAAAATATATAAACAGTTTTTTCTTTGTTCTTTGGAAGAATGAAACTTCTAAAAAGAAACTCAAAAAATAAAATTGGGTCCAGTAGACCCTGATGATATACTGAGTGTTTAGTGTTAGGGATCTTTCAAAATATATGGGAAACCAGATCACATATATGAAAATATAGATAGGAATGCAAAACAATATGAAATAAGTATCAAATGAGTACTGTGAAGGTTTAAAATAACAAGAGTCTCATTGATCCATACAATAAATATTAAGTGTCTGTTATATACCAGGTGTTATTTTTGGAATTGGGGATAAAATGGCCCATTGGAGTTTATGTTTTAGTGCAAGACCCAGACAACAATCAGATTAACTAGCCAGTGAAAGTTTGTATAATGGTAAGTGCTTTAAAGAAAAAATAGAGCAGGTAGGAGGATGGAGAGTGATTCTGCACCACAAACCAGAAAGCCACAAGACAGCTGCTTTCCTCCTCTTTTGTAATTAGGCCCATGAGAGATGGATCAGGGAAACATGTAAGGAGTTGTCTGACCAGACACTGAATAAAGTGAGATAGAGAGCCATGTAGGGGAAGTGGAACATAACAAACAACAGTGCAGTAATATTTTCTGTTCTAAAAAAGATCTTTCATCTCCTTAATTGAGTGAAACTGTCCTACAGTTCAGGGTAACCCAGGATGCAAATAAAATCAGCCCATATTTTGTTTGCTCACTTAGTGTGCTGAGACATCCTGCAGCACAAGAAATAAGAGCATGAGCTCTGCGGAGTCCGTCCTCTGCTGTCCCAGCTCTGAAACCTTTCAGTCTGAAGGTATAAAAAACAGTGGTTAATTGTTACTGAACTTAGTTCAAGTTTCACACAACAGTGCCGCTCTTGAGCTCTAAGTCTCAATTTCCACATCTGTAAGTTGGGGAAAATACCCAGCTTGCAAAGCTATTGTAAAAATCATAGATAATATACATCAAATGCCTGGCATATATTAATTGTTTGATAAATGGGAACTATTATTATTCACCATTATAGTTAGTTCATTTTGTAGGGGCAGAAAATGTTTCCCTTCTTCCTTTCTAGGTTCCTTGGCTGGCATAATAATCACATTGACATAAGAGATTAACAGGAGAAAAACGATTTTAATTTTGTATGTATGGGAGCCTCATAAAAATATGAGACTCAAAGAAGTGACCAAAGCAGGCTGATCTTATACCTTTTGGACAAGGAAACAACAAATTTCCGAAGAATTGACAAGATAGAGGGTTGGGGCTTGGAATGGTAAATGAGTGAAGAAGGAACAAGGTTTGTTTATCCAGCCTTCTTGGCCCTAAATTTTCCATCTCTGGTGATAAGGATGCCTGCTGCTCTCCTGCTTCAGGGAAGGTAGCTTTCACATTGAAGATGTATTTCCTGCTTTCAGAAAGACAGTCAGAGTGTCCTTCCTGCACCAGCTGTTTCTTAAGTAACTTTAATTCAAAATAATCAGTATGCCAGAGTGGCATATTGGGGTGGCATATTCTGCTCTCCTTTGATCCATATCTATCATAAAATGTAGTAGCCAAATATAAATGTTCCTACGGATTCTTCAATACCTGGCTTAGTTTCATTCTTGTGAAAATTACTCCAGAAGATACATAATAACAATTTAGAGTTCCCATAAATGAACAAGAATTCCCTACCTATTCCCTACCCTCAGCTTCTCTTTGTTGCTCCCTCCAGAGTACTCAGTGTGAGATGGAGATGTTGAGTGGGTAGGCCTCTCAAAGGCAGTTTAGGGGAATCAGTGTAAAATATGCGTGAGTACACATTGTGTGAAGTCAGCTGCATGAAAACCAGATAATTTTATATGTCCACTTTTTGCCATCCTCTAAACCTTCTAGTTGCGTTCACACATGTGAACATGTTTAGACTCTTCAAATACGTGAGAGACTGGGTGGTAACAATCCCTGAGGGGTCTGCCAAAAGAGTTTTCAGCATTTGACAACCATCCTGAACCCTGGGAACAACATAGAGGACTCACTGTGTGATGGTGCCCAGCCTATGTCCCCTGACCCTGAGGCAGGGTACGATCTCCTTGTCTCTCATTCTGTACAACTCAGCCTGGACCCTGAGCTTCCTGGGGATCTTTCAGAGTTGTGTCTGGTTAGTCTGCACTATGGTATATTCCTGAGCTGGTCAGATGCCATTTCCTGATCTGCTGCTGTTGGACACTTCAGATTTAGTTTTCTCTGAAATATGCAAAAAAAAAAAACGAAAGTAAGGATTTGGATACTGTGTCTTCTTCCAAACTTAACAGTCAGCTGCGTGACCTTAACCGCTTTTGCTCAGTTTAAAAAGCAACGAGGAAGGGAGTTGGTGGTAGGCAATAACTATTCTGATTGAATAAGTGTCTTTAAAGCTGTATAAAACTGTATCAACAAAATAGGACAAATACCAAGATCTTGAATCACTGGATTTTTATATAACGTAATGCCCATGGTAAATACTAAAAACCACAAAATGTCTAAAAAATGAAGGAAAGAATGTAAAGAAGAAGGAATGAGTGAAAAAAGGAGGAAAGAGAAGAAGCAGGGGAAGAAAGCGAGGAGGAAGAAAAGGTGGAATGAGGGAAGTAAAGGGAGGAAGGAAGGAAAGACAGGAATGAAAGGCAAGAAAGGGAACAAGATAAGTACTGGACCAGAGAAAGGAGAAGAAGGGAAGAAGAAAAGGAAGAAGAAAAATGGAATCTAGAATCCTATCATTTAGCGATCAGAGAAGGCATGGGCAGAGTTTTTGTGGTGGGGTTTATTTCTGCCTCACTTCCTGTCTTGGCCTCTATAGAATGGCCCTTAGTCATGGTGATAGCGATTCTGATCGCAAGACTGCCTTTGCTTTAGAAAATGTGAGCTATCCAGGTGTTCAGGATGAGGCCATCCCCACAGCGATCACAGAGGTCATACTTTCAGGAACAGACCAGGAAATGGCTTCCCATTTGAGATGTTTATGGTTTATGTGGAGCTCCAACTGATGCAGTTAGGGCTGGGTGGGAGTCCCAATCAGCATCATGGTGGCAAAACCCTAGGTGTGCCCTTCGTGGGTCTCCTGTTTCCCAAGTACTCTCAGAAAATGGTAGCTGAGGCGGGAGTGCATGGTGATCCCATCCACCAGCACTGGGAATTGTATGTCACATGGCCACTCATCTTTCTAGAACAAGTCAATCCAGTGAGTCTGCCTCAGATGGGTCACCCTCACCTGCGAGTGGTCATCCTGCTGGCAGTAGAACAAGGAAGAGGTGAGGATGGCAGTTCCAGTGGACGTGATGAGGTGGTGGAGGCTAGCTTGCTCTGGGGTGCTCTGAGTTATGGTTCTTTGATTAGATAGATCTGTATGTGGTGCACTCGATTCCTTCTGTAAATGCTATTTTCCATATGGAATCGCTTCCCTTTGGCATGAAGAACATTTTGAGTGTACCTTGTAGTGCAGTTCTGCTGGCTACAAATTCTCTCACTTATGCATACATGAAAATGTCCTTATTTCAACCCTCATTTTTGACGGATGTTCTGCATATTTTGAAGGCTATTTAGAGGATATCTCCTCCCCTGCAGCCCCCAAGCAACCACTGATTTGCTGTCACGTAGATAAATTCATATTTTCTAGAATTTCATATAAGTGGAAACATAGAGTGTGTGCTCTTTTTTTTGGTCTAGTATCTTTAACACAGCATAATAATTTTGAGATCCATCCGTGTTGTGTGTGTGTCAGTTGTTCACTCCTTTATGTTGCTGAGTAGGGTTTCATTGTAGGACTACACTACGATTTGTCCATTCACCTGTTGATGGACATTTGGGACATTTCCACTTTTTAACTCCTACAAATAAAGCTGCCATGAATATTTGTGTACGAGTCATTGCATGGATATATGCTTTATTTTCTCTTGGGTAAGTACCTAGAAGTGGCATTCAGGATCATATGGGGGGAGAATGTTTATGTTTTTACCAAACAGCCAGCTGCTTCCCGATGTGTTTATACCATTTACATTCTCACCAGCTGTGGTAAGTGATCAGGGATACACAATTAAATAAGGCCCTACTTCCAATCTTTCCGTCCTTCAGCTATTGCTAAACACAGTCACAAATTGAACTCAAAGTTGCAGAACATGGACTTTCTGTTGTGGGCAAGGAGAAATCACTGAAGTTGTTCTGGAAGTGGGCTCAGAGTTGTTTGGCAGAGAGTTCTGTGGCCCGGAGAGTTTGGAGCTTAGTCTGGAGAAGGGAAGCTGTGGCCATGGCTAGGCACTTCCCCTGGCTCAGAAGATTTTTTTCTAGAGGAAAAAAAAAAAATCTTTGCCCACGTGGAGGGCTATAGCCAAAGAATGACCAGAGTGGGGCCTCTGAAGTGTGGAGTTCCGGACAGCACCCCTCTTGCCCAGGTTCAAGGGCAATACCATGCCCCTCTTTCCTAACCTGTCCGAATTCTAAACATCTTTAAAAACTCATCTTCAGTTCTCAATCCTACGATATCTTCCATCATTGTGCCCGTTCTGTGATCTCCTTCCTCTCAATTGTTTGCTATTTGCCTTTGTCTGTATTTCTTATTTTCTCAATTTGTCTACAAGCTTTTTTGTCAACCACTCTATCCCTTTTTTTTCTTATGTCTGACAAAGAATTATATACGTAATAGCTGTTCAAAAATGCTGGTTGAATGAATGAAAGGTAGTTGGTTGTTGGTTTTTCTTAACTCTTAGGCTCTGGTGTTAGTCATGAGAAATTGTCCAGCATACTTTTACAGTTACACATATAGAACCTAGTACATAGCTGTTAAGTCCTTGCCCAGGCTCTGGTCTGTCATCCTTTCCTAAGCGTTCATTCTTAGTTGACTAACACTACACTTAACGTTTTACTAATCCAGGCTAAATCTTAGTTTGTTCTTCTGATCTCATCTCATCGTTGTCTTTTTAGACTGTATCCTTAGTAACTATATTAAATAACCCAAAAATAAAGAGAGAATTTTTTCCAGGCTTCTGATTTTCCCTAGCATTGGCTTTATTTCTGTCTGTCATATAAGTCACTAGAAACCCTGGCCTTAGACGTTTCCCAAATGAGTTGTGCCTCGATGTATTTGTATATGCTGACCGTTCCTGAAATCCTTGCTCTTTCCTTCTCCATCTAGATGATGTCCTGGTCTTTCAAAAGTCAGTGACAGCAGCATCTCTTCCTGGAAGCCTTCTTTTTTTTTTTTTTTTTTTTTTTAAAGATTTTATTTTTTCCTTTTTCTCCCCAAAGCCCCCCGGTACATAGTTGTGTATTCTTCGTTGTGGGTTCTTCTAGTTGTGGCATGTGGGACGCTGCCTCAGCGTGGTCTGATGAGCAGTGCCATGTCCGCGCCCAGGATTCGAACCAACGAAACACTGGGCCGCCTGCAGCGGAGCGCGCGAACTTAACCACTCAGCCACGGGGCCAGCCCCTGGAAGCCTTCTTTTTTTAAGACATGCAAACTGAATGTCCTTTCTCTGTGTTCTTACAGCACATCCCTGTAAACTTCCCTCATCATATTTAAGGCGCTGGTACTGTCATTAGTGACTGAATTGTCTGTTGTCCTGTGTGAGGATGAGGACCATGTCTCATTGGGCTTTGTGTTTCAGCACCTGATGTGGTGCTGGCACATCATAATGCTCAGATAATCGGTTAATGAATCAGTAAATTAATGACTGAAATAACAGAACGTCCCTTGCTATTCATCTCTTTCATTCTCTGCTCTCTTGTCGTCTCTCTCCCTCTCTTTTCTTCTGTTTCTACTTTTCTTCCATTGTGACTAAATTTCTGCAAGATGATAGAAATACTACAAGCTTTATGACCTTTAGTTAGAGTTTTCTTAGCTCTATAGATGTTGGAAAATGGATTTTGAACCTTAGCAAACAAACTGAAATGGTTTAAACATTTGCAGTGGATGTGGCAATGAAGGAAAGATTTCACTGGTATTTGCTGTGAGGCTGATGCATCAGTGAGGTTAACTTGCTTTGCTCCAGAATGAGAGGCCTCTGGACAGATATGCCCTGTTCAAATGGCAACACAAATCATATTTGGTCACACTGTGCTGTTCGGTAACTGACCTTTCTCAAATCTGGAGGTCTCCCAAAATGTCCTTCAAGGAAACCAAAGATAAAAAACCCTGTTTAAAAACTTCCAAGCTTGGTTTAACCCAGATACTTTTTCTAGAAATATTATGAAATAGTAAAGTTCCTAACACACTGGCCAGCAGTAGCAGGTGCACATAAATGTTAGTCTCTAATTCCCGTCCCCCTTCCCAAGCTCCCGAAGTTCTGAAAGACCTAAGTTTCCTTGAAATTTTCTCAGGATCAGAATCACAGATAAGTAATAGGTCCAAATGGGATGTACCAATCACCAAACGTGTAGATCTTTTCAGATGCCGGTAAATTAATTCTCCTCTTTGGCACTTACACTTTCTTTGAGAATGAGATACTTTTGGTGTCTTGACTGCACTCCAGCTATTGACTATAGAGAACATTCTCTGTGAACTTCCTTCCTGAAGGCCGTCATACTCAACTCACAAATAGTCAGGGACCAACCCAGTGGTGCAAAATCCTCATCAAAGATACCTTTCCTAGGACAATTGGGTCGTGCTCTGTCTTTTCCTCCCTTTGCTTGAGGAGGTGCCAGACCTTTGTGGCATGGGTAGGGCACACCGTTACAGGTATTTTGAGCAGTGTAAGAGTAGACCAGCATGAATAGGAGCTAAGTCGAGGGAGCAGCCAATTTATTCACTGTAAGATTCTTAGCAGAAATTCTCCAGTCCCAACCTGAATCCAGTTAAAGTGGCGGTAACCAATGTGTGTACCCAAGTGACACGATTTACTGTAATAGTAAGTACATGTTACTGTACATTAAAAACATTTTGAAAGCAAATAGAACATAAAGTAATAGAAAAAATACCTGTAGTGCTTAATTTCCTTACTTGAAAAACAAGTCCTCTTTAAAGCTTTAAATTCAGCTCTGTGAAATAAATTCAGCTGAAATTTCATTTAATAACTACATTATATCCTGTGAGTATAGACTCCCTGTTGCTTGCACAGAACTCCTCTTAGTTGTAACAATGGAAGTTGCATATGGAACAGCATATGCCCATTGTAGAGGGAAGTGGAGTTAGGGTAATAACTCTTCAGTGTGTAAGTCTACCAAGACTGTTTTCCAGGCCTCCTCTTGCCTAAGCAAATGCAAGAGGAATTGTTTCCTTCAAGATCCTTACCAGCTTGTGAAAGGTGAGGCTGCACTTACTGGTCCACTTAAGTCTTTGTGGTCAAAAGTCCCTGAAGCTAGGACCCCTGGAGATTCTGTCAACTACACCTTGTCAGTATCAGGGTGTTTTGAGAGTTCCCCAAAAAACCCTACTTAAATCATTTTTTTTTTTAATCTTTTCAGGAGCATCTAAAAGCCTTTGATGATGAAATTAATGCTTTTTTGGACAATATGTTTGGACCTCGAGGTGAGTAAGCTTCTTGAGAACTTAACGTGGAAAAAACACAATTTAGTTATAGAAGAGGAGTCTGTCTCTTTTGGTGTCTTAAAATAGTATGATAACTAACATTTAGAGACTTCCTCCCCTCTGATACCCTGTCCCAGACATCCAGAAGATCCCGTTTCTCCTGCTCAGCCTCTCCTGAGATTAAAGCTCTGGGAGCAGGAAGCAGGAGCAGGACCCAGTGCCATGCTTTCCTCTGGGGTCTCTGGTTCCCAGAGCAGGTTGTAGCTTTCCTTCTAAACTAGGCTGCTGCTTTCTCTTCCCCTCTCCGCCACCCATTCGCCTTCCACCTTCCTCACAAGCACAGTCATGTGCCTGTGTGCATATGCCCTCATGTGTCTCAATTCTGTTTAAAGATTTGTGAGCTTTCTCTGCCCAGGGCCATTCAGTTGAACTTCTAAGGTCTGGGTCCTTCTGAGCCCCTCATCAGCCCTCTGTCACAGCCACTTAAGCACTGCAGTGGCCTCCTAGCTAGGCTCCTTCCTCCACACTTGCCCACTTCCAGTCATCCAGAAAGTGTCAGCTGGCATAATATCTCAAAAGCCTAAATCATATTTGTGGTACTCTAGCTTAAAACTCACCAATGCCATCAATCCCAGTGCCCTTGGGATAGAAACCAAACTTCTAATCATGGCTACACACCCCTGTGTGTCCACCCCCAGCTACCTCTCCAACAACTAGTGCCACGCTCCCTCGCCCACTTTGGCAGAGCCATGCTAGACATGCTTTACTTCCTCAAAGAAGTGAAATGCCTTTGGATGCCGCCTTGGGCCTGGAATCCCTTCACCCTGTCTCCTACCCACCTCCAGTGTAGTCAGCCCTTCTCATGCTTCACTGCTTCCCGGCAAGGATGGTAGGGAAGTTTTCCCTCGGAAGTACGCCCCTCATTATTCTCGAGTTCAACCTCTGTTTCTTTCCTTCAGCTACTTTATTGTTATTAAAAACCCTTTCTCCCGTGAGGCCAGGAACCATGACTGTTACCTCCAAGGCTTATTACAGTTCTAGAAACATATTAGGTGCTATATAGTTGCAAATAAATAAATTCTAAGCAACATGTTTCGTTTTACTTGAGCCTTGCTGGTTGACAAAGCTGTGGAAAATGTACAAGTTTTTGGGTAGGGGGAGGAGGGAAATAAGGAGGCTTACCTGTTTCTCAAAATCTTTAAACAGAATCACTTAGGGATTATTTTGGCCACTCTCCAGTTTCTTTACGGGCTCCGTAAACTTCTCCAGGAGTGACTGTTTATATAGTTTTAAAATAATGGTACTCTATGATTGTATAGAGCTTTTAAAAAAATACTTTCACATAGTCTTTGATTTTGTTTTTTTTCCATTTTATCCTTGTGATGATCTTGTGGGGCAGGCAGGTGGGCTATCTGCATCTCGTGACCCATGGTATCTGATGCGTTCTCTGCCTCACAGTTCTAGTGGGTAATGTGGAGGGCAGGGCCCTCTAACTTAGGCGTGCAGGACTTCTTGGTGACTGTGGCTTTCCATTTGATCCTTCCGCTAGAGGGTTAAACAATGTTGTCTCCAAGCCATTCTCACTGAACTTTGCCATCAGTGAGGTCACCGGGGTCTAGAATTATGCAGCAATGGGATCAATTAAAGATAGAATTGCAGTTGTTTACTCAGCATGGGTCATTTCTGTGGAAGTTTCCTTTGGGGGAGGGAGAGTGTAGGATTGACAGTTGACAGCCAGATCAGGTGACCTGCACAATGACGGGGAGCCTAGCATGCAGGCCATCAGGAATCCCTTGCCCCCTCCCAAAAGTGTCACAAACTTAAGTTGACTGGCAGGCCGTCAAGTACACTTCTAGGTGTCCCCTAGTCTTTTCTGATTTTACCTTCATCATATTAGTACCATCAAGAGATATTGTTCTGGGCAAATACCTGACACAGATGCAGAGCTAAGTCCCAAAGATAATAAATGCCATTGCAAGTATTTGTTCTTATCTTTTAGTTGGGAAAATTATGATTCTCTTTAACAACTGCAGCAAACATTTACAGGGCTGTGAGAAAAGAAAACGAAAAACTTCAGGTGCCATATTAGTTTTGCAATATGTGCTTGACTCAATGTGCCAATCGATATGTATTTAATGACTCTTTCCTCTCACCTCAACAATAAGTGGATATAAAGTATAAGTGAGACAGAGTAGATAGGTAAGACCTGGATCCTTGGCTCATGGAGCATGTACTGTGCTTGGAGAGGTAAAGCTAACACTCTGAAACAATTGGAAAGCAATGAAGTAAACCACGCACATTCATTTCCTACGGCTGTCGGAACAAGTACCACAAACTGAGTGGCTTAAGATGACAGAAATTGAGTCCTTCACAGTTTTGGAGGCAAGAAGTCTGAAATCAAGGTGTTGATGGGGCTGTGTTCCCTCTGAGGTTCTGGGGAAGAATCTGTTTCATGCCTCTCTCCTAGCTTCTGGGCGTTGCCAGTAATCTTTGACATTCTTTGGCTTGTAGATGCATCACTCCGGTCTCTGCCTCCATCTTCACAGAGTGTTGTCCTCCTTGTGTCCCTGTATCCAAATCTCCCCTTCCTCTGAGGACACCAGTCCCTGGTTAGGGCCCACCAAATCCCATATGACCTCATCTTAACTTGGTTATACTTGCAAAGACCCTATTTCCAAATAAGGTCACAATCACAGATACCGGGAGTTAGAACTGAACACATCTTTTGGGGGACACAGTTCAACCCTAACACCATAACAGGAGCTACGGTAGCAGTTTTTTTTTCTTTATTATTATTATTTTTTTTATTGAGTTATTGATAGGTTACAATCTTGTGAAATTTCAATTGTACATTAATGTTTGTCAGTCACGTTGTAGGTGCACCACTTCACCCTTTGTGCCCACCCCCCACCCCACCTTTCCCCTGGTATCCACTAAACTGTTCTTGGTCCATAGTTTTAAATTCCTCATATGAGTGGAGTCATACACAGATTATCTTTCTCTCTGGCTTATTTCACTTAACATAATTCTCTCAAGGTCCATCCATGTTATTGCAAATGGAATGATTTTGTTCTGTTTTGCAGCTGAGTGGTATTCCATTGTATATATATACCACATCTTCTTTATCCATTCGTCTGTTGATGGGCACTTAGGTTGCTTCCACGTCTTGGCTATTGTAAACAGTGCTGCAATAAACATTGGGGTGCACAGGACTTTTGGGATTGCTGACTTCAGGCTCTTTGGATAAATACCCAGTAGTGGAATGGCTGGATCGTATGGCAGTTCTATTTTTAGTTTTTTGAGGAATCTCCATACTGTTTTTCATAGTGGCTGCACCAGTTTGCATTCCCACCAGCAGTGTATGAGGGTTCCTTTTTCTCCGCAACCTCTCCAACATTTGTTGCTATTAGTTTTAGATATTTTTGTCATTCTAACGGGTGTAAGGTGATATCTTAGTGTAGTTTTGATTTGCATTTCCCTGATGATCAGCGATGATGAGCATCTTTTCATGTGCCTATTGGCCATCAGTATATCTTCTTTGGAGAAATGTCTGTTCATGTCTCCAGCCCATTTTTTGATTGGGTTGTTTGATGTTTTGTTGTTGAGTTGTGAGAGTTCTTTATATATTATGGCTATTAAGCCTTTGTCAGATATATGACTTGCAAATATTTTTTCCCAGTTAGTGGGTTGTTTTTTTGTTTCAATCCTGTTTTCATTTGCCTTGAAGAAGCTCTTTAATCTGATGAAGTCCCATTTGTTTATTCTTTCTATTGTTTCCCTTCTCTGAGAAGGCATGGTGTCTGAAAAGATCCTTTTAATACTGATGTCAAAGAGTGTACTGCCTACGTTTTCTTCCAGAAGCCTTATGGTTTCAGGTCTCACCTTTAGGTCTTTAATCCATTTTGAGTTTATTTTGGTGAATGGTGAAAAAGAATGGTCAATTTTCATTCTTTTACATGTGACTTTCCAGTTTTCCCAGCACCATTTGTTGAAAAGACTTTCTTTTCTCCATTGTATGCCCTCAGCTCCTTTGTCAAAGATAAGCTGTCCATAGATGTGTGGTTTTATTTCTGGGTTTTCAATTTTGTTCCATTGATCTGTGCACCTGTTTTTGTACCAGTACCATGCTGTTTTGATTACTGTAGCTTTGTAGTATGTTTTGAAGTCAGGGATTGTGATGCCTCCCGTTTTGTTCTTTTTTCTCAGGATTGCTTTAGCAATTCGGGGTCTTTTGTTGCCCCATATGAATTTTAGGATTCTTTGTTCTAATTCTGTAAAGAATGTCATTGGGATTCTGATTGGGATGGCGTTGAATCTGTAGATTGCTTTAGGTAGAATGGACATTTTAACTATGTTTATTTTTCCAATCCATGTACATGGAATGTCTTTCCATCTCCTTATGTCGTCATCCAATTCTCTCAGAAAGGCCTTGTAATTTTCATTATATAGGTCCTTCACTTCCGTAGTTAAATTTACCCCAAGGTATTTTATTCTTTTTGTTGCGATTGTGAATGGTATTGTATTCTTGAGTTCTTTTTCTGTTGGTTCATTACTGGAGTATAGAAATGCTACTGATTTATGCAAATTGATTTTATACCCTGCAACTTTGCTGTAGTTGTTGATTACTTCTAACAGTTTTCCAATGGATTCTTTGGGGTTTTCTATATATAAGATCATGTCGTCTGCAAACAGCGAGAGTTTCACTTCTTCCCTCCCTATTTGGATTCCTTTTATTCCTTTTTCTTGCCTGATTGCTCTGGCCAGGACCTCCAGTACTATGTTAAATAAGAGTGGTGATAGAGGGCATCCTTGTCTCGTTCCTGTTTTCAGGGGGATGGGGTTCAGTTTTTGCCCATTGAGTATGATGTTGGCTATGGGTTTGTCGTATATGGCCTTTATTATGTTGAGGTAGTTTCCTTCTATGCCCATTTTGTTCAGAGTTTTTATCATAAATGGCTGTTGGATCTTGTCAAATGCCTTCTCTGCATCTATTGAGATGATCATGTGGTTTTTATTCCTCAGTTTGTTGATGTGGTGTATCACGTTGATTGATTTGCGGATGTTGAACCATCCCTGTGTCCCTGGTATGAATCCCACCTGATCCTGATGTATGATTCTTTTGATGAATTGCTGAATTCTGGTTGCCAAAGTTTTGTTTAGAATTTTTGCATCTATGTTCATCAGTGATATTGGCCTGTAGTTCTCTTTTATCGTGGTGTCCTTGTCAGGTTTTGGTATCAGCGTGATGTTGGCCTCATAGAATGTGTTAGGAAGTGTTCCATCTTCCCTAATTTTTGGGAATAGCTTGAAAAGGATGGGTATTAAATCCTCTCTGAAAGTTTGGTAGAATTCCCCAGGGAAGCCATCTGGTCCTGGGGTTTTATTCTTTGGGATGTTTTTGATTGCTGTTTCAATCTCTTTCCTTGTGATTGGTCTGTTCAAATTGTCTGCCTCTTCTTGAGTGAGCTTTGGGAGACTGTAGGAGTCCAAGAATTTATCCATTTCCTCTAGGTTATCCATTCTGTTGGCATATAGTTTTTTGTAGTATTCTCTTATAATCTGTTGTATTTCTGCAGAGTCTGTTGTTATTTCTCCTCGCTCATTTCTGATTTTGTTTATTTGAGCTTTCTCCCTTTTTTTCTTTGTAAGTCTGGCTAGTGGTTTGTCAATTTTATTTATCTTCTCAAAAAACCAGCTCTTTCTCTCATTGATCCTTTCTACTGCCTTTTTCATTTCAATAGTATTTATTTCTGCTCTGATTTTTATTATTTCTCTCCTTCTGCTGACTTTGGGCTTCATTTGTTCTTTTTTCTCTAGTTCAGTTAGGTGTGCTTTAAGGTTGCTTATTTGGGATTTTTCTTGTTTGTTAAGATGTGCCTGTACTGCGATGAATTTTCCTCTTAATACAGCTTTTGCTGTATCCCATATGAGTTGGTATGGCATGCTATCATTCTCATTTGTTTCCAGGTATTTTTTTATTTCTTCTTTAATTTCTTCAATGATCCATTGCTTGTTCAGTAGTGTGTTGTTTAGTCTCCACATCTTTGTGCCTTTCTCAACTTTTTTCTTGTAATTAATTTCTAGCCTTATAGCACTATGATCTGAGAAGATGATTGTTATTATTTCAATTTTTTTAAATTTGTAGAGGCTTGCCTTGTTTCCCAACATATGGTCTATCCTAGAGAATGTTCCATGTGCACTTGAGAAGAATGTGTATTCAGCTCCTTCAGGGTGGAGTGATCTATATATGTCTATTAAGTCCAATTGTTTTAGTTTTACATTCAGCTCCACTATTTCCTTGTTGATTTTCTGTCTGGATGATCTGTCCATTGATGTGAGTGGGGTGTTGAGGTCCCCTACTATTATTGTGTTGTTTTTAACATCTTCCTTTAGGTCTGTTAATAGTTGTTTTATGAATCTTGGTGCTCCTGTGTTGGGTGCATAGATATTTATAAGCATTATTTCTTCTTGATGAAGTGTCCCTTTGATCATTATATATTGTCCCTCTGTGTCTCTCTTCACCTGTCTTATTTTGAAAGCCACTTGGTCTGATATGAGAATTGCCACACCTGCCTTTTTTTCCTTGCTATTTGCTTGAAGTATTGTCCTCCACCCCTTCACCCTGAGTCTGTGTTTGTCCTTGGGGCTGAGGTGTGTTTCCTGGAGGCAACAAATTGTTGGATCTTGTTCTTTAATCCATTTTGCCACTCTGTGTCTTTTTATTGGAGAGTTCAATCCATTTACATTGAGAGTGATTATTGATGCATGTGGACTTAATGCTGTCAATCTGTCGCTCATTATCTTGTTTTCCTGTGTTTCTTTTCCTGTGTGCTTTAGACTATCCATTTAATACTGCAATTTCTTATGCTGGGTTTCTTAGATTTTTCTTTATCTATGATTTGTGACTCTGTTCTGTACTTTATTTTAGTGTCTACCTTGAAGTTTGTATTTAGAATCTCATGTATAATATAGTCTATTCTCTGGTGGTCTCTTACTTACTCGACCAATACTGATTTAGACCCTTTGCTCTTCCCCTCCTAAATAATTATTTTCATTATTTATTCCAACTCGTCTTATTAATTTGTAGTTAGAGTGCTAAGATCGTCCTTGTTTTGGTAGTTTCCTTATTTTTACCCTAATGCTATAGTTGAATATTTGCTATCCTGTTCTGGTTCTATCCATCGGTCTCCCTAGTCTGTGGATTGTGTCCCCTTTCTCCCTTTTTCTTTTTTCAAGTATGAGAGCCTTCTTGAGGATTTCTTGTAATGGAGGGCTTTTAGTTACAAATTCCCTTAACTTTTGTTTGTCTGGAAAAGATTTAATTTCTCCCTCATATCTGAAGGAAATTCTTGCTGGATAGAGTATTCTTGGCTGAAGGTTTTTATCCTTTAAAGCTTTGAATATATCACTCCATTCTCTCCTAGCTTGTAGGGTTTCTGTAGAGAAATCCACTGACAGTCTGATAGGGGCTCCTTTATAGGTTATTCTCTTTTTTTTCCTTACTTCCCTGAGTATTCTTTCCTTATCATTCCTATTTGCCAACTTTACTATTATGTGCCTTGCGGTGGGTCTTTTTACATTGACAAATCTAGGAGATCTAAAACCCTCCTCTACACACATTTCTCCGTTGATCCCTAGATTTGGGAAGTTCTCTTCAATAATTTCATTAAGCACACTTTCTGCTCCATTTTCCTTTTCCATATTCTCGGGAATTCCTATGATCCTTATGTTCTTACTCCTCATTGAATCCATTATCTCTTGGAGATTTTCCTCATTTTTTTTAATTCTTAGTTCTCTTTCTTCCTCTGTCTGGCGCCATTCAGCCTGTCTGTCCTCGATTATGCTGATTTGCTCCTCTATATTGTCTACACGGGCATTCAGGGAATCCATATTCTGTTTTATCTGGTCCATTGTGTTTTTCATCTCAAGTAATTCTGTTTGATTCTTCTTTATGATTTCAATCTCTTTTGTGAAGTAACTCCAGAACTCGGCTTGTTTCTCTATCTTTCTCTCTACCTCATTGAGTTTTTTGATAGCTGCTCTGAATTCATTATCACTTAGTTTACCTAATTCCAAGTCCTCAGGACTTAATTCTGTGTTTTTATTGTTTTCCTTCTGGTCTGGGGCTTTTATAAACTGCTGGATGGTAGAGGAGTGGTTTTTTCTCATGATGGTAGAATTCAGTTGCAGTTACAGCCTGTCGCCACTAGATGGGGGTTGAGAGCGGCGTGTTAGCTCTCCGCCTTCGGGGTAAGATGGCTGCGCCCACTGGCTTTGTTAGGGGGGAGGGGCTGTTACTCACACGTGCCGGTCTGGGTTCAGATCAGTTCTGTTCTCTGGTCTCCCAAGGCCCTTGATTTATAGGGTCCCCGCGGACGGAAGCTTCCCCCCCGCCCCCCCGTCAGCGGGTCTCCACTGAACCAGCGGCAGGAGTCCTGGATGATCCCCCGGTCGTGCGGCCCCTCCCCCGCTCCTTCCCAACCGGCGCCGCAGTGATCGCAGACTCTAGGGGAGGGAGCGATGTTCTCTCTACCGTTCCAGCGCCTCCGAGGGTGTAAGCAAGGTTATGATCTCCGCCTTCTTGGTATTGTAGGTCTCTAACGAGCTGGCATTATGTTTATTCTCTGAAATTCAGTTCTTCCAATCTTTTGTTGTATTTTGGAGGGGAGAGAATCCCTGGTCAGCTCACCCCGCCATTTTGCTCCGCCCCTTCCTACGGTAGCAGTTTAATGCAAGTTATTTGACTTTTTCACCTCTGTGGCTCAATTTTTCTCAACCATAAACTGCAGATAGTACTTTTACCTATAATAAAACTGTCCCCTTGACTGTGGTGATGGCGTCACGAGTGTTTGCATATGTCCAAACTCATCAAATTGTACACATTAAATATATGCAGTTCTTTGTATATCAGTCATATACCTCAATAAAGCTGTTAAAAAGTAATATCACCTACATAATAAGATTGCTTTGAGAATTAAATAGGTTAACACGTGAAAGGCTTTAGAAGAGTGTCTGGCACAGATAAGTGCTCAGTAAGTGTGAGTTATAATGATAGTGTTATAGCCATAGTAACAAGTAAATTATAAAATAATAATCATTATTTTGTAATGCAGACGAGGAGCTGTAGTTACAAAAGAACAGGAGGAAGTGGCTGCCGCCCTCTGCAGGCAGGACTTTATCTGGGCCCTAGAGGAGGAGGAGGATTTAGATGTGGAGACGAACATTTGGAAGTGGCAGAGAGCACACACTTGTATGGCACGTGATTACCAGCTAGCTATAGAAAGCTGATATCTGTTAGTCCCATGAATGCTGAGAAGGGCACCTTTCTTATCTTTATCACAAATGAGAGTTTAGAGAATAAGTGATGGGACAGTTAGAGCTTGAGAAGGCACTTTGCTCGTAGAAGTGGAACTGTCTGTCGGGCAGGGTGGTTTAAAGAGAGGCTGGGGATCAACGGAGTAGAGTAGAGAAGAAAGAGGGACTGGACTGTGGGAGAACCAGAGAGATCAAGAAAAGAGCATTGTCTGCTGGAGAAACCAGCTCCTTTCACCTCTATTTATGGAGATTAAAAAGCAGCATGCAATTTTTTATAATTCTGGGCCAAATCATTTTCTTTCTTTAAACAACAACAAAAAGAGCAGAGTAGAGAACAAAAATTATTTTGTGCCTACAGTTATTTTCAGGTATTACTAATTGTATTATAGATCTATTATGTGTGTTTTACTTAGGTTTTTACATTTTCACTCTCCAGTGTAAGGCACACTTGATGTGTCCAGGTTCTTGCCTCCTGGCTGTTTGTACTTCTAGTCCATGGTCAAATTTGGGTCCTTGGTTTTATTTTCTGCTCTCAGTTCTGAAGCATCAGCTCTAAGGCTTTGCCTTCATCATCTTCAACTTCCCGCGCTTGCCGTTCTGTAATCCCATTGCGGTGTTTGGATCTGCTGAACTCTAAACCTATTCCTGGTTTAATGCACAAAGATCACAAGCAAATGCTGGGGAGGGTGGGTTTCAGCAATTAGAATTCAGTGTCAATGTCCCTTCTCTCCTGCCTACTCAGATCTCCTCCACGGGAAGCAGCAGCAGGTCTAATGGGCTGGGAGTCAGATGTGAATTGAAATCCTGACTCTGCTGCCGACTGTTGTCTGGCATTTTGTAAGTTACTAAAGCTTTCTGAGCTGTTTTTTCATCCATAAAATGGCCTAAGAGTACTTACTTCATATTTTTGGGTTAGGGTAAATACACATAAAAACTGTTCCAAAGTAGACGTTCAAGAACCGTTACTTCCCACCTTTATCACTTTTCTGTGTCACACAGTGTTCTGCTTAATTCCTGTTTGCTCCATGAAACCTTCCTTTACTATTCCAGCCCCACTGGTTTCTTCTTCTGAACCATAACCCAAATCCAGCTTACTTAATGCTGTGTCATGGTGTTCCCTGATGTATTTGGTACGTACAGATGAAACATATGTGAAATATCTTATAACTAAACAGAAATGTTGCTCTTCAGGATTCTCACTGTTTGTGTTTCTTTTCAGATTCTCGAGTCAGAGGATGGTTCATGTTGGACTCTTACCTTCCTACCTTTTTCCTTACTGTCATATATCTGCTTTCAATATGGCTGGGTAACAAATATATGAAGAACAGGCCTGCTCTTTCCCTCAGAGGTATTCTCACCTCGTATAATCTCGGAATCACACTTCTCTCCCTATATATGCTGGTAGAGGTAAGTATTTATGTAGCTAAAGCTGGAGTCCGGTAACTGAGTGATTTCTAGAAGCAGTTAAATCTAGCATACCGGAACTATCCAACGTTGCTATCGATACTGTTCTTTAAGATCTCAAGAACTTGTTCCAGCATTTGATATTCCTTCCCAAAGTCCTAAAAGTCTTTGTTTCTAACTTGGATTTTTCTTATTCCAATTGAGGGCTATTTCTTTAGTCCTTAGTCTTTCATTATAATTTAAAATCATAATTTAGATCTGAAAGGGCCTTCAAAGAACATGTTGTAATTTTATCCTTTTTCAGGTTATGATACTGAGGCTTAGAAAAGTTATATGATTTGCCTGAGAATAGACAGCTATTGTGTAACAGAGTCCTTTTTTAAATTAAATAGTGAATGAAGTTAGTCTGACTGAAATACAAATACAGAGTCCCTTCAAGAATACTCCCGCGTCTTTGGACACTGACAGTGGCATAGCTGTTCTCAGCACTAATTCTGGAGGCTGAGTTGACATCCCAGCTCAGCTCTAGCTGCCCTCGTGCACTCCCCATTCCTGTGTCAGGTGCCAAACCCAAGCAATTTTACAAGAAAAAGAACAAGTAATGATTCCCCTGCCCATACAACCAAAGGTTAGTTTACCAAAATACAAGGGAAGATCTAAAAGGGTTAAATAAAGCTGCTCTAGCGAGCAGCCCCAGAAAGAAAAAGAGAACAAAAACATAACAAAATCTTTTTTAGGGAAAAGTTAGGATAAAATCATTCATATAAGTTATAAATGTCTGATAACAGGGCAGGGATAGTTCCCTTCCTGGTGCCCTTGAATTCTAAAAGAAAATAAATCCTTGCCTAAAATATAGGTCCTCTCACTGATAGAATTTAATCTGTGCATTAGTCTAATATGCACCATTCTAATAATTGTTAATAACCATTACCTTAAACGATTGTAATGAAAGTCTAATAATGGAATTTTAGGCATCAGAGCACAGAAGATGGAATCTGGGGTCAGGAAAAGAATGCTCACAACTTGGAAATCATATCACACAGGTGCTCACTAATTTACCTGCCTATGAAAGGGGAATTTTTATTTTAGGTTCTCTACCAGGTGAATTTTAGTTCCCTAGATGAGCTTGCAAGATGGTAATTCATGGGGTTAGTGTCTCTTTATCACAAAGGGAAAGGTACTCTTCCCCAAATTGTTTTCAGAAGTGGCAGCTGCGTCAGGAGGGCCAGCCTGAAGGTCTGACTCCATTAGAAGCTCCAATCCCTGCTGGAAGCTGGGGGGTAGTGTCGGAAGACCCAAACTCAAGTGTCAGCTCTGTCACTTTCTCTGTAGTTTTAGAGGAGTTACTTAGACTCTCTGAACCTTAGGCAACTTATCTGTAACAAGAAGATGTGCTATTTGTCCTACTTAACTCACGAGTGAGTTGTAAGGGTTTATCAGTCTGTTTCGCCAGCTTCCAGTGAGTCCCTCCTAGGTGTGTGAACTGCACTAAGCCCAGGGGATGCCAAGGTGGGTAAGACATGGTTTCTGTACTTGAAGAGCTCACAGACCAGCACAAGAAGGACTTAGTAAATGTGAAAAGGCTTGGTAAGTTTTAAAGTGAGTATCAGTCACCATCAACAGGAACAAGAACAACAGTTTAGTATTTGAACAACCAAGTAAATAGTTTCTGTGTTTTTTAGGGAGAACATGTGCACCGAGCTCATTCCCTACAACGAATTGTGTCTGTTTCTCTTCTCACAATTTTATGTCTCTTGATTCAAAATCACTATGGTTGATTGCCTCCCAGTCTCCCCTGGTTGTAAGCTTTCAGGGCAGGCATCAGGTTTTTTCTCTGACTCTTTTGGGGTATGCTTAATAGACACTAGTTGAGTGACAGGTTGATTTAACCTTGCTACCCTGTTATGCCCCGGCCAGATGTTTGCTTAGGCCAGGAAGTTACTGCTAAACTTATTAACGTTCTTTCAACAAATACGTATTGATTTCTTACACTGTTTCAGATTCTATTCTAGATTCCACAACAAAGCCTTTGCCCTAGTGTGATAAAGAGTGATGGGCTGGTGGTGGGGCAGGAATGCTTCTCTGAGGAGGTGATGTTTGAGCTGAGACTGAATGATGAAAATAAGCCAGGAAATAAAGATCTGGGGAGAGCATGTTGATGCAGAAGGAGCAGCAAGTGTAAAGGCCTTGGAGCAGAAACAAGCTTGGGTGTTCAAGGACCATAAAAGGAAGCCATGTAGGTGGGACCCAGTGGACAGAGGAGAGAAGGATTCAAGATGAGGTGGAGAGGTGGCAGATGACATAGAGCCTTGTCAGGGATTTGGCTTTTATTCTAAGTATAACAGAAAGCCATTGTGGAGGATTTTAATGAGGGGAGTGATATGATTTCCCTTTTAAAATAGATTATTCTGGCTGCCGCATGGAAAGTGTACTATGAGAGTGAGTTGGGGGCAAGAATGGAAGCAAAGAGTCCAGTTAGGAGACGAGTGCAGAACTAGAGTCAGCAGATGCTGGGGGCCTGGATTAAGGTGGTGGAGATGGGGAGAAGCCAGTGGATTCTAGACATATTTTGGAGTGAGTTAGCCCACAACTCCTTAAGGCTAATCCTGTTTGACAGCCTGGTTTCCTTTTCTTCAGTACATAGGTTGGATGGCTCCTGTACACCAGCGCAGCTAGGGGATTAGGAATGGTCCAGGGGGCGGCCGATAGAGCCTCCAGTATTAAGATAGGCTGCTTAGTTCTACTACTTAGTTATTAAGTTGTCAAGTGCTTCTGCCCAGGTGCCACAGGTGTGGGGGACAGCCTGGATAAACCTGACTAAAGAAGGAAATGTCATGGGGTAATAGAGAATACGGCCTATCCTCTCCCACTACTTTATTGTCAGTAAACAAAGTAGAGACTAGAGCCCCTTACTACAAAACTACAGCCTGACCATAGAGCTTTTCAGTTAATCTTTCTGCAGAAAGTTAAACAGCTTTCTTATTTTGCAAAATGCACCAACATACAAATTTTCATATACTTTTAGGTTTTCCTAGATCCCCTCTAGCCTATCAGTGGTTCCCACTTGGGAACCGGGCACATAAAGCTCTGGGGAGGGTGGGGGATGACCTGATTTGTAATAGACCCTATCAGGAGAATTCAGTCTGTCTTACTTTCACTAGATTCCTTTTCATGATAATCTATAATTATCCTGATGTTAACTGGAAGGTGCTTTTGTTGGAAGGACAGAGAGGTGGTAAGTCAGGATGGTGGAGAAGAGACTCACCGAAGTTCTAAAGCATCCTAAATGTTTTGAGTAGTTCATCTCTTTAATGTCCAGTTCATTAACATCCCATCCCTCCCTGCTCTGCACATGTATTTTAACCATTCTATACCTGTATGCATTTCTGATAAACAACAGAAAATAGGCTCTTGCATATAGTATAATACCTTATGTAAATCAAATCCAAATGCCTTATATTCTAGAATTTTAAGTTTCTTCAGTAATAGTGGGAAAGAAAGGAGAAAACTGCTTTTGTGGAATTTTCTACAAAGAATGAAAAAGCTCATTTTCTTATGATGTTGTGGAAAGAATACTAGACAAGGAAGTAGAAGGTCTGAATTCCAGTTATTGCTCTACCACTTTCCAGCCATATAAGCTTGAGCAAGTCATTAACTCATCATATATGTATTGAGCGCTTTCTGTGTGTCAGGCATCGGGCAAGGAACTGTAGATACAAAGATGAGCAAAAGAGGAGGCATAGATTTTATGGAGCTTTTTGTTTTTTGTGCATAATGGAAAATATAGACATTAATCAATTATAATCACACAAATGATTGATTACCATGTAGCATAAACAGAATGAAGAAAACAGTTTAAGAACCTTTCTGAGCCCTGGCTTTCATATCTGTAAAATGGTAAATATGTACCTCATAATATAATTGATGATAAAATAAGATAAATATTGATATATAAGCCAATATAAAGGATAGAAATATATTAATTAAGGAATATAACCATTGATAGCAGTTTGACAGCAAGAATTAAATCCTTTGATAATGTGTGTTTGAGGACAGGATCGAGTCAAACTCCAATTCTGGGAGATTTCTACTTAAACCTTGAGTAGATGCCAGTCGGAAACATGAATGGCAAATTCCGTTTTGTCCAGGCTCTTGTGTTGATTTCCCCTTCCTGTTTCTCTGGCAGCTTGTTCTCTCCAGTTGGGAAGGAGGCTACAACTTACAGTGTCAGGATCTTGCCAGTGCGGGCGAAGCTGATATCCGGGTGAGTCCTGAGAAGTAAACCAGCTATCTGCAACCATTTCTCACTGAGGGGAGAGAAGGCTTTCCCCTTCCAGATATGAGGGTGGGGGCTAAGATTAGAGAAGAAAGGGACTCCTGTTCTCATAGAAATGCTTGGTCACAAAGATGTTTTCCAAATGTCCAACTATGGGGACTGGCTGAGTACACCATGGCATGTCCACGTAATGGTTCCCTTTGCAACATGGAGTGAGGACGACTCCTACACTGGGGCAGAATGATCTCCAGGACATGTCTAAGTGAAAAAAAGCAGCCTGCAGGCCACGTTCATGGTATAGCAGCTTTTGTGCAAGAAATGATATGAATATATGTGTGTGTGTATTTGCTTGTGTTTTTAAAAGAAACATCTGCAGAATAAACCAAAAGCTAAGAAAATGTTTTGTTTCCTTTTAGGGGAGGAAACAGGATAGAGGGGATAGGGATGGAAGCCAGACTTCTCTGGATGTGCTTTGTATGTTTGGTTTTTGACTCATTAAGTGTTATAAAACAAAATTAAATTTAAACAGAAAGTAACGCAGCCTCCCCCAAAAAACATGGAAATAAACTAATATAAATGAATCTACCCATATATTAAGTTGGTGACATAACCATCTAAAGAATGATTATTTCAAGTGACTTTAAAATACAGTGTTTTGACTGGACATCCCTGGTGAGATATATCTTAACAGTATTCAGTAATTTTTTGTTTGCTATTACTAATAAAAATATTGTATTGCTTTTTTGAGACTTATAGGTACACTGAAGGATAAAGTAAGTATATAATAATATCGTTACAACTAGTATTTGAAACAGAGAAGAAAAGAGATACCAATAAAAAAGTTAAACTAAAACCCAGTAATCATAGACTCAAATAGGAAATATCAGAATTAACTTTATTCTTTATAAAACCAAAACATGTTTTTTAGCTGTGTACAGAAAAGCCCTTGTTTATGACAACCAGTACAACGAGCAATGAATTGTGCTCTCTAAATATAATTTTTCACCAGAAGGGATTAGGATTCTTAGAGAATTGGCCAGTTCCTGGTTTGGGGTGGGAAATGTACATAAGAAGAATCTAGGACATCTTGTGACAGAAAGTAAGGAAGCTGTCCAAGACTGCCAGGGTAATGACAAAAAGATAGGAGCCACCTTGAAGAGACTTCTACTGCTAAGGATGGGACAGTCTGAGTATCAAAAAGATAACTGACTGGAGTGGATTGAAACATTTTAAATTTATTAAAAACCATGAGTTTAAAATGATCCAAAAAAAAGCCCTCATTGTTACCTTTTGAAGGTTGCTAGAACACCAGCTCATTCTAGAAAACAAATTAAAGGGAAGGAATTAAACATTTATCTTGGCTTTTATATGTGAATTTCCAAAAAGATAAAGAGGAAGAGTTCTTCTCTATAGAAGAGAAAAATGTATATGTAACAAGAGAATTAGAAAATCAGTGTTTTGCAGCTCCTAGTGAAGTAACGGACCCAGACAGCAGTCATCTGTAAATGATGAAACTATTGGGTGAAAGTGATGGAAACTTCATAAGGATTGAATTAGGCTGTCAACACCTGGACTCACTGATTGTCTGAATGTCAGTGGAACAGCCAGAGATTATGTGCCCCTTGATGTGAGGCGATAGGAAGTACACAGAGCAACCCATGAAGTACTCTTGCCAAAAACCTTAAACCTGAATCCAGCCAAGCCTCTATATCCCATTGCTAGTTACAGAAAATGTGGGCGATGGAGAAACAAGTTAGATAACACTAGGAAGAAACACTCATCCAAATCCATGATGTTAGGCAAAAATTGATCTGGTTTTTTTTTGCTGAGAAAGATTGGCCCTGAGCTAACATCTGTTGCCAATCTTCCTTTATTTTGTGTGTGGGACGCTGCCACAGCATGGCTTGATGAGCAGTGTGCAGGTCCACACCTGGAATCTGAACCCATGAACCCCAGGCCACCAAAGTGGAGCATGTGAACTTTACTATGCCTTTGGGCCAGCCCCTTGATCTTGATCTGTTTTTTTTTTTAAGAGATAAGAGACATGAAAGAAAAAGGAGGAACAAGGAAAGGGAACTATTACTGAGGAGAAGAGACTGAAGAACCACGTCAAACAGATGCAAGCTGGCCCTTGTTTGCATCCTCATTTAGACAAATCAATTCTAAAAAGACATTTTTGAAAAAGGGAGATTTGAACATGGACTAGGCTATTAGAAGATATTAAGGAAACATTAATTTTATCAGATAAGATAATGTCATGGTGGTTATGTTAAAACAAAACAAAGTCTCCCCATCTTTTAGAAGGCTTTAGAGATAAAATGACATTTTGGATCTGCTTATACTGCTACACTTGCACCCAAAAAAGTGCTGGGAAATAGAATTGATTCAGCAATTGGGGTCATATTGAAAATTTTGAAGTTCAGTGGTAGATACCAGTGGGTTTGTCATACTGATTCTCCCTGCATTTGTGTTTAAAAATTTCTGTAATAAAAAACAGATTATTAATAAGAGAGATGGTAGAAACCTTTTAATTAAAATCTTTAGGATAAACATTTTAAAACACCTACAAAGCAATAATACAAAACAGTAAGCACCTGTTTTATTTCTAATATATTGTCATGGACCAGTGCACTTGGGGATATCATACAGTTCTCTAGAGGTCATTGTATTTATTTCTGGTTTAATATTTTCGAAGGTTATTACTCCCTCAAACATTAAGATGGATGCTACCACACATTATGGTTATCTTCTTGGGAAGTAGGCAGTAGGGCGTGATAGTCTAATTTCAAAGTTCCTGTTATACTGTCTCCTCGTGTGTTTAACTGTTAGCACCTTTAACTACGGCGCTTCCTGTCGATGAGACTGTGTAAGGGACTAGGAGGTGCAGGAAGTGGTGATCGTGACCTGCTGCTGTCGGTGAGGAGGGGGAGCATCTCGATTTTTAGTCTTTTCTTGGAAGAGACATGCGAGAAGTAGTCGTAGACTGCTCTGGGTAGTATGATATTCCAGATGAAACATCTGTGCATCAGAGGCATAGAGAACGGTGAGATCTACTATCACAAACAGGAGTGCTCTCCTGTTGAGTGCTAGGCACTGAGCAACGGGGAACAAGACGGTCTCTGCCTGCAAGTGACTTACCGTCTATCGGAAAAGATAGATTCATAACACTAACTACCCTTTGTTATGGTTATTGATAATAGAGGCAGGAAGTAGTTTGGGAATACAAATGAAGAAACAGTTGATTCAGCCTGAGGAAAGCAAGGAGAGGACTAGGTAGAGTCCCAGGGAGAAGGGGGCGTTTACGAGGAGTGTTAATAAAGGGTGACTAGGTACATGCCAGCCACTAGGGAGGAAGGGGAGTTGGATGCAGGGAGAGGAGTATTAAGAGGCACGGAGCAGAGAGGGCAGCGGGGCTCCAGGGGGAGCCAACAGCCCGCTTTAATAGCACGCAGGATGCCTTGGGGTGTGCTTGGAGGAGGAGGTGGAAAGAGCAGCCAGCGTAAGCCGGGGAAGATCCTGTGTCAGCCTAGGAATCATGGACTTGGTTCTGTAAGTGCAGAGGAGTAACTTGATCAGATATGTATTTTGGAAAATTAATTCATGTTCGGTAGAGTGGGGTGGATTGCTGGGAATAAGAGGAAATGAGGCAAAGACGCCAGGTAAGATGCTTCTTCGACAGTTTGAGGGAGAAATGCCCGCTTGTGAAGCACGGCGACACGCAGCGTGCTGAGAGGGGCAGCACGGGAGCCTTGCTTTGCTCACCTTTCCTCCTTCCCGTTGGAAAATTCCTATAGGTGGCCAAGGTGCTGTGGTGGTACTACTTCTCCAAATTAATAGAGTTCCTGGACACAATTTTCTTTGTTTTGCGGAAAAAAACCAGTCAGATTACTTTTCTTCATGTATACCATCATGCCTCGATGTTCAACATCTGGTGGTGTGTTCTGAACTGGATACCTTGTGGACAAAGTAAGTTATTGTTACGTTTTCCAAGTTTTCCGTTCTGTGTAATGGATCTTGTAAGACCTCGAGTAAGTCTTGTGCTGAGCGTTGCGTGCTGCTCAGGAGGGCGGGCAGGGGGGCCAGGCGTAGCCTGCTTTGTCACAGGGGGAAGCACGGGGTGGCCAGGGGCCATTTAGTTGCTGATACTGGCAAAATCTGAGTGTTACCCTAAATTTTTAAAATATTTGCTTTTCCATGCACCAAATGTCCCCTGGCCAGAAGCACATACCCCAGCTAGAGCAGGTTTACTCCAAATCCTGAGGCTGTAGAAGTAAATATAACATCTTCCACAGTCACCACTTGGCTGTGGTATAGATTGAGTCATTTAAACTTTTAGGGCTTGTTTTTCCATTCTCAAAAATTAAAGTCACATCACTGTGACACACCAAAACGGTGGCTTTCAATTTTTTTTTACTGAGAACTACAATAAGAAATACATTTAATATCACAGCTCAATGCACTCATCCATATGTATGTATTTTGTATGAAACAAATTTCATAAACAATATTTACCCTGGCTCTGTGTGAAGTATTTTTTTAAAAATTCTATTTCACTTTTTTAAAAAGCTGATGACAACTCTCTTTACGTTGATTTCACAATTCACTAATGGGTCTGTTATGACCTGCAGTTTGAGAAACACTGAGCTAGAGAAAACAGTATTTTTCTATTCAATATTGTCTTGTACCCAAGAATTTAAAAATATTCTATGAAAAATCAGAACAGGTAAAACTTAAGTCAAAATGATTTGTCCTAGGATTTAGGATCTTGTAGAGATGATATTTTTTAAAAACTCCAAGGATGTTTAGAATACGTCAGTGACTGTGAAGATGCAAATTTAAGCTACAGTGTGGAAAAGGAAATTGCTAGGGATGCAGGGGGCCGGAAGAGATGCTTTTCACACGTCTCTTGGACAGAATCTAGTTTCTTGAGTTTAGTTATTAAGACTCTAATAGCCTTATACTGTAATCAGTATACAGACTATAATCAACACCATAGTCAACACCAAAGGACAGTTATCAAGTTTAAGTATTTTTTGTGATTGTCAAGCGATTCATTACAAATCACTAAGCACCTAAAGGTCAGTCTCAAATAATCTCTATATAAAGACATAGAATTCCTGAGAGTAAAATACAGTGTGTGACAATTTCTACTCAACATAGATTATAAAAATTATATGCTGCAACTACTCATTTTTCATTAAGTGATGGAAATGAAAACTCAGGTGGGTAAAGAAATATCACTAATATTGTGCTACCTGGTACTCTGTATTCTCTCACCTTCCCCAGATCTCTGGTTTCCTAGGTCCCTTTTGAGTGGATTTTATTAATTAAAGAGCAACGAATTTTCCTAGACTCTTTAGCACCCTTTTCAGCCATGTACTGAAGCCTCTCTTTCCACAATCAAAAGGGCTCATCAAAGGTTTAGCTAAAGCAAAGACACTTCTCTCTCAAATTCTGCCACGGCTTTAAGCTAACGTTTCTTTTTCTCCCTGATTAGCTGATAGTAATGACAGTTAAAGAGACAGTAAAGCCTTTGCAAATCAGGAATTCCCTGTGTGGTTGGCGCTCTGACTGAAAAGCTCTCCCCAGTTGGTCCTTCTGTCCAGGTGGCTTTTGCTGCATCCTGGAGTAAAGGCACGATAATCTGGGCAAAGTTTTAGTGTGAATTTTGTTAGCACCATATTGGTTATTCATCTTCAATTATGCACAGGAAGAATCTCACTTGACGAAGAATGAACAATGCTACTTTCCAGAAGAGAATTGTTATCCTCTCATTCTACAGGTTTCTTTGGACCCACACTGAACAGTTTTATCCACATTCTCATGTACTCCTACTATGGGCTGTCTGTGTTTCCGTCTATGCACAAGTACCTTTGGTGGAAGAAATATCTCACGCAGGCTCAGCTGGTATGTCCTCCCTTCTTTCAGCTCGTCTCCATGTGAAGCGCCCAAACATTCTCTTGGGTGAGGGAAAGGAAACAGGAACTTGTCTTCTTAGAAGTCAGGGGCTTTTCTAAGTGTGATGAGGCTGCCTATTTTTCTCTAAAAACGGCCTTTTAAGAGTGAAACCTTGTGTTAAAACATTCTTTGTGTATGCAATTCAATTAGTTTATTCCATGCTTTCAAATGTAGATATACTCTAAAGGTAATGTCTCTGTTAAGTCATTTTTATCTAAATAATTTCAACTGCTACTTTTCTATGAGAAAATTAATGGGCAATTATATATACATATTAGTATAATTTCAAATAAAGTTTCTGGACAGGCTAGTGGGCTGCTTCAGCATTTTCACGTTTGTTTTATTCCTGCAAAATTTAGGGAGTAAGAGTACAGTCATGTGTCACTTAACAACGAGGATCCGTTCTGAGAAATGTGTCATTCGGTGAATTCATCATTGTGTGAACATCATAGATTGTACTTAGGTAAACATGGATGGAATAGCCTGTTCCACATGTAGGCTGTATGGTGCAAACCTTATGGGACCACCATGTCATATGCCGTCTGTCCTTGACTGAAATGCTATTATACAGTGCATGACTGTAGTTGGTTTCTAAATGGATAGAACTTCAGAGGGGTTTTTACATGGCTCGGCCTGAGTCCCTCACCACGATGCCCTTTCCACCCCCTTCCAGGTGCAGTTTGTGCTCACCATTACGCATACCATGAGTGCTGTCGTGAAACCGTGTGGCTTCCCCTTCGGCTGTCTCATCTTCCAGTCTTCGTACATGCTTACATTAGTCATCCTATTCTTAAATTTTTATGTTCAGGTAAGTTAAATGTAAATATTCAGCATTAAAACAATAGATTGTGCACTTTTGCAGTATATATATTTAATTTTATATTAAACATATATAGCAGCACAGGCTTGTTGATAAATTCAATTGCTAGAGGTGCACAAAGTAAAACATGAACCTTGCATTCCTAACTCCTCTCCCCAAGTCCTCCTCCTGCTTGAAGGACACTACTGCGAATGGTGCATGGGCATTCTAGTAAACCCTTCTCAAGGCCTGAATGTAAAGTTCTAACAGCAATATTATGCATTTGTATCATGTATTTGCACCATGTGACCGAAGCTTGACATCTGAAAATTAAACACTGTGTATCGTAAGACAGATCCAGGAAATATATGTGAATGGAGAAAAATGTGGGCTAAATGAATTTAATACTAAAAAATTGTTTCCATATCAGCCACTGTGATGTTGTAGACTCACTGTTTATTTGGAGAAAATTATTTTAAGGCAAACCAGTGTGTAAAGGTCACCTTGACTTTTTCTGAAGTGTCATTTTCTTTTTAACTAACAATTTAAGATTTTTTATTTTTTTTCCTTTTTCTCCCCAAAGCCCCCCGGTACATAGTTGTATATTCTTAGTTGTGGGTCCTTCTAGTTGTGGCATGTGGGACGCTGCCTCAGCGTGGTTTGATGAGCAGTGCCATGTCCGCGCCCAGGATTCGAACCAACGAAACACTGAGCCGCCTGCAGCGGAGCGCGTGAACTTAACCACTCAGCCACGGGGCCAGCCCCTTAACTAACAATTTAAATGGAAGAGTGCTTCAAATGCAATTTCAAAGCAACTCTGTTATGCAGAACTGATGAAAGCAGAGCAGAGCACAGGCTGCAGGTGGTTGGAGATTTTAAAGTGCTCTCCTTTGTGGGCTGGGGAAACAAAGCTTCAGGAAAACAAGAACACACGTTTATATTCAAAACAGTGCCTTTGAAATTGTATTCAACTGTATTTTCTTCTTCTTCTGACAAACAAGTGCTTTCTGATTTTCCAGTGTGCGCTTGTTGAAAGTCAGCCCATAGCAGTTTTGTACGAAGCACAGCTGTGGGAACGGAACTTCTGACAGCTTTTCAGCTCTTGTGTTTCTGAAGTTGGACTGGCGAGGCTTTGTGTTTTGTGAGATAAAAGTTTCCTTTGAGATTTCTAAAGAAATAACCATTGATAGAACCAAACAAAGCCACACACACACATACACACAAAAGCAAAAGGTTAAGGGAAAGCTCAGGGAGCCGTTTTGGTGCATGGGGCTGAAACGGGAAGAGAAGTGTGTGGCCTGGCAGCGGGGCACTCAACAGTTATAAGCTGCTGTGGGTTCAGACTGAGCGCTAGTCCGTTACGGCTAAGCACAGACTTTCAGTCTTGACCTTTGTTAATACGACTGCCTAACACACAAAAACGGTGAAAATGAGATGAGATGAGGTATTTTGTCAGTATAGGAAGGATGTGCAAAAACCAAGGCAGAGTCCCAGGTACTAGTACTTTTCAAGTAACAGCACTTTTCACTTGAATTGTATTTTAAAAAAATTATATCTTTAAATAAGTCCTGGGAATGTCATGTACCACGTGGCAACTCTAGTTAATCATACTGTAGTGGCTATTTGAAAGTTGCTAAGAGAGTCGATCTTAAAAGTTCTCATCACGAGAAGGAAAATTGTGTAACTGCGTACGGTGAGGTTCTTAACTAGACTTACTGCGGTGATCGTTTCCGAAATACACACCCCTCGAAGCATTGCGCTGCACACCTGGAAATAATAGCATGTATATCAATTACACCTCAATTTAAAAAAGCTCAAAAAATTATATCCTTTCCAGGTAAACAAGTAATGCAGAATAATTTTAATGCCAATCCCATAATACAAAACAGTAACCTACTGTAGATAAGGTGAAAGAAACAACCTTTCATTAGAATTCATGCATTTATCTTGTTTTTACCTTATTTTTATTTTCAACTAGAAGCTTAAAAATTGTCATACTGCAAACAAGAATTCTTATTAGAAAGTCCAGCATCTAACAAAGTCATGCCCTGTTTTAGACTATATGCCACCTTAGAGACAAGGTCTTGTTAAAGAATCTTTTTTTCTTTTTCTCTTCCAAATGTACACATCTAACAGACATACCGAAAAAAGCCAGTGAAGAAAGACATGGAGGATCCACCTGCAGGGAAAGAAGTGAAGAATGGTTTTTCCAAAGCCTACTTGACCGCAGCGAACGGAGTGATCGGCAAGAAGGCACAGTAACGCCGAGGGGCAGACAAAGCATACATAATAGCCTAACAGATTCGCTTGTTTTAAAGCAAAGACTGAATTCAAAGTTATATATGTTTTGACATAAACTAATTTCTTTTGAGTTTATAAATCATTTGTACCCAAATGTGTTAATATATTGCTGTTAGGTTAATCTGTTAACTGAATGCTTCCATCAGCATTGAGGTGAGGCTGAGCTCTGTAGACCTCAGAATCGGTGCCACTTCTCATCCTCCCCTCTCGGTGGGACTGAACCCCTCCCCAGAAACGTCCTCATTACGCCTTATACACAGACAAAGCCGGGAAACAGGGAACAGTGTTCTTCACAGCAAGTCTGCAAATAAAAAGTTAGGGTTTTGTTCAGATTAAAATGTTTAAAACAAAATGTTAATTGTCTTCTAAATACAGGGTATGTTCTAATCTATATTAAGCAATAATTGTCAGTGCATAAAGTAATCAGCCCATTTGTTAAGAATCAACCCCAGGAAGTATTGACATGGGATCATAAATGGGAAATCCAGCAACTTTTCTCTCTTAAGTTAGAGTCCGTCAAATTCCCACAACTGCTCTTAATTCTCAACTTAATGATATGGTAATGAAATTTGTATTGTTTTTTATTTTGAAGATTCGTTTTTTTTAGGAAGAAAAAAATATTCTGTCAAACGCTCATAGCTCAGGGGCTTTGGGTAGGAGCTCTCCATTTTAATTTGGTGTCCTTAATTATTCACATAGTCATGCGTACCCCTCCTGTTAAGTTCCCCCGGGTTAGGATATAGACAGACACAACGCTCAGTATTACAAGCAGGATCTAAATCTGGGTGCCCATTTCCTTTCTGAACAGGAACTCAAGCTCAGTCTGCCCTTTTCCTTAGAATGATATATCCCTAGAATATTTATAAATCAGAATTAACAGAGCAACGGGGGCGCAAAATAGACATTGAATTTGTCAACTATTTCTCGTGAGCCTATTTGTGAATATTCTCCCCAAATACCTGCTATCACTTTGCAGGTCAAGTTTTTGAAAGTAGGAAGAAAAAGATGGAGGCCTATGGAAAGATCCCAGCAGTGAGCCACGGCTGGTAGTGAGCCACGGCTGGTAACGAGCCACGGTGAAAAGTCGTTTGGCAAACCCAGCACGCACGTCCTTCCCCCGCTGGGGTACTGCGATCTCTGCTGAGACCCCAGCACAAGAGCAAAGGAAGGTGTTAATGAATATTGTCTTTCTCCCTCAGTGGAGGACTGTTATTTACTATTAAACTGTACCAAGAATGGAAACTATTTTCTGAAGATTTGATACCCTATAAAATTGTTATTTCTACCTGATAAAACAAGACTTGCCAATTTTGACACTTTATTCTTTCCTACCTTTTTAAAATAAGTTTTTAGGTCTTAACGTTGACATCAAATGCTTAAGTGCCGGAAAGGCGCTTTCACATTGCCCCAACACATTACGGTCCATTTGGGGCACCTTTCTGTCCTTTTTTTTTTTGCCATTTTTTTTCCCTGAGCTCTTTTTTCCCTGAGCTTTTAAATTATTTTTCCTGTTTTTTTTTTAAAAAAACGCTGACTTTTGTACTGACATTGTACTGACTCTAACTTCTCTTTCCCGTCAACTCCCCTCTCAGGATTCTGGCCCCTTTCCAAAAGGTGAGCGATCCTAGTCCAGTCCTCCTGGTGACTGTGCTGTGTCCTCTGACGTCCCCTTCCCTGCCAGCTGCCCCATCTCCATTGCACAGACATCTTCTGTCTGATGCCCACTTGCTCTTGCATTGATTCCTCTAGTTTTCTAAAACTGATTTGCTCTAGGGTGCTTAACCCCCACTTCCATCCCATTACAACTGTGTGTTGTAAGGATTGTCTCCCAGAAACTCACTGTAAAATAAGGGCTAGCTTGGAGTCTCACTATTGTTGCTCCTCTATGACAGAACACAAGCTGGGCTAAGGAGAAGCCCCTTTGGAGCAACTGAACTCTAGTTCAGTTTTAGGTCTCAAACATGGGCTAAAATCTGTTATCCTAGTTCGTTCCAGGTAAAAATGAGACTCGGACATCCCTGGTCCTTCACTGTATTAAGCTTATTCTTAATTGTCAGTGGGGCGCTCCAGTCTCACCACTCGGCAGCACTGCTGCGGTTCTGGATGCCCTCCTGGGCTTCATGTCTGCGAGCAGCCAGGGATGCCATCATTCAGAGTGACAGGGTCACGCAGCTGTAAGTCAAGGCAGCTTGAAACTTCTCAGATCAAAGGGGAAAACTTGGGTAGTTTACACTGTCAAGCTCAGTTTAGTTAGAGGTTCCAGGATGCTTATTTCCAATTTGGTCTTTAATTCTAGAGGAGCTTAATAGAACACTTATAGCCTTAA
This sequence comes from Equus quagga, assembly GCF_021613505.1. NCBI lineage: Eukaryota > Metazoa > Chordata > Mammalia > Perissodactyla > Equidae > Equus > Equus quagga. The sequence goes on from NC_060281.1 coordinate 52,847,260, forward strand.
ACCATTCAAGGGCTGGTAAAAATACACAGAACTATCTTAGCCACAATATTTGAATCAAGTGAATATTTTAAGCTGTCATTAAGTGTTGCAACTTTAAAAAAACAAAATGTTTACTTTGTGATTTTCTTAAAACAAACTCTAGAAAAAAAAATGTGTATAATCTGTTATGGCAAATGTTTTTTCCCAAATAAATGTCCTCTTACTCATAGGAATGAAAACACTTAAATGAATATTGTAAGCATATCTGTTAATAATTCCCACAATTTTTTAAGCTAACAAAATAATAGAATATTTACTTAATAGAATTAAACAAATTTTCAACCCATCAAAATTATATATTAAACTATTTAGGCATATCGGGGGATAAAGACCTCCCCACCCCCATCAGAAAGGGATTTCTTATTTTTAAGGCAAAATGGTATTTACTGTGATGGGCAGAACAGCACTTTGTGTGTAAGAGAACATTCTAGTTCTTTCCAATATCATTTTATGCTGTTCCTGGGGGCTTATTTGGAAAATAAGGATATCACTTTTTTGGTTTTCCTTTGAAAGAACTTACATCTTAAGAACATGGTATCATGGCTGGGGTGGCGAGGGAGGCAGGGAAAGCCATTTTTCTTTGTAGATAAAAAGCATTCTGTGTGATTGTTGTATAATAAATTGATTTTTACACTAAAGTAAAGCAGGTTGTGATTTTTCTTATTTGTTTTAGAGAAGTTAAAATGTGTGCCTGCAAGGTATTCCAAATGACCTATTACTCAGGAATTTTTTTAAACAATAAAATGATATTTTAGCAATTAATTTTAGATGTTTAATTATTCCTTCATTTCACTAAGCAATGGGCTTTTATGTAACATGATTACCTTTACATAGTATACTTATACCAAGTTAAACTATTCAGAAAATGGTCATTCAAGAAAAAATGAAGACCGATTCAATAAGCAGAGGCTATAAAGGTTATAACAGGTAATGAATTGCTGTCTAGACTGACACGGGAGGGACACGCATTGGTCGAAGAGACATCAGGTGCAAACATCACATGGTGCCGGAAGCCAAGGACCCCACCTTGCAGAGCGCCCAGACAGGCAGGTGCTGCAGCCGCCCAGGACGGGCATGCGAGCCGGGACTTGACCATGGTGAAGCCTGGGAGACTCAAGTTGTGGTCTTGGGGCCGGATCCGAGGGGCACTGTGTCAGTGTAGAGTTTTGAATGGGACGTTGAGAACCAGACACAGGTGCAAAGGCAAGCTACGAAAGACGTGCTCAAAGTCTGCTTAGGGAGCTGCTTAAATTCCTGGATAGTAACGGGGCGGGGGCAGGCTAGACTAAGGAGGGGCAGGAGCTGGGAGGGAACTGGACAGGAAGACACGGGGAATGAGAGGCTGGCACTGAAGACGCGAAACTTCATTCACTCTCTGGATGGGAGCTAGAGTTTGAGGGGGAAAGTGGGCATTTTAAAGAGCCTCCTGTTACCTACTGGGTTTTCATTATTTTAAACAGCGGGTAGAACCAGTTCATTAAAACTTTGTGCTTAAAAATGAAAGATAAGGGGGCCGCCCCATGGCAGAGTGGTTAAGTTCACACACTCTGCTTCAGCGGCCTGGGCTTTGCCAGTTTGGATCCTGGGCGTGGACCTACACACCACTCATCAAGCCATGCTGTGGTGGCATCTCACATGGAAGAACTGAAATGACTTGCAAGTAAGACATACAACTATGTGTTGGGGGGCTTTGGGGAGGGAAAAAAAAGAGGAAGATTGGCAACAGATGTTAGCTCAGGGCCAATCTTCCTCACCTAAAAAAAAAAAAAGATAAATCCTGTCCCTATGGCAACGCCTAATAACTGCTGTTGCAAATTAAAAGCTGCTTATCCATGATAAATGTTCTACTAAATGAATTTCTTAGTTACTTTACGTAAAGAAAATTTCAGTGTATGTTTTTATTACAGCAGGCTTTCTTCGAAATCAAATTACATTCACATATTTAAAGAAGAGTTCCACTCCAGGGCACGCAGAGAAACAATCACTCTTACAAGACTAACTACAGTCACCTAAAATAGCCCTTGACCTTCAGTAAAAGATGACTTTCAATCATGGGGGAAAGAAGAGGAAACGCTATTGATTTGTAGGTCATTTTTCTGCCTTAAACTGTGCTGAGGGAATATTATGACGACACCAAAGGGACAAGGCAATCAAATTCATACCGTCTTTGAGCAATTTGTAAATGCAGTCATGGCTCTTAGGAGCAACCAACTGGGAGCCCATTAGGACCGTGTCTGAGGCCAAATCACGTGTGGCAGCCCAGGTGGCTCTGCTTGCTTGCTGCTCTACCTTCGCATCCGCATGCACCCCACCCAGCCTGCAAGCTTGAGACGGGCCTCTGCTCTCATATCTGCCACAGTCACCATCACTCATCCTTTTACATTTTGCCTATTAACCTAGCTGACCCCCAAAGGGGTTTGAATCTGTGACTCCTGAGCGTTGAACAACAAAAGGAAAAAATCGTGCACAGTTTTGCCTGGACCGACATCATATACTTAGAGGGAAATGAATGTAACAGTCCTGTTGGCTGTGGCCCTAATAACAAAAATAGAAGGTGCAGACTCCTCTGAAAGATTTAAGAACTCTACCTAAGATAGTCTATGTGGAACTCGCCTTTATTTTTTGAAAGCTGGTTTAGTCCTATGGGCTTTGACAAACTCTGGAAACAGTGAAGTTCAACTGCAAAAGTCATCAAGTCTACCTTGCCCAGTGGCATGTATTATGCTCGAGACACAGACGTGACCCAGATGAATGCTCTGCCGTTGGAGTTCCCAGTCTGGTGTAGTCGATGGAGAAACATTTCGTTATAAAAGAAGAGAAGTATCGAAACCAGCTTACCAAGAAAAGTTCCCTGAAGGAGGCAATGGCTGAGCTTAGTTTTGAGGGGTGAGGAATTCTCCATATAGAGAAGGAGGGAACTTTGTCCAAGAAGATTCCAGAGGTTACACACCTGGGATTCTTAGGGGAGTCACCTTTCCTCCAGCAAGTCTTTCTCGGGAGCCAGGTGTTGCCCCAGGCTTGGAGTCAAAGGGTGAAGGAAACAAAGTCTCTGCTCTCACGCTCACGTTAGGGGACACCTCCTGCAGGGAGAACAGGCAGCTGTCACATTCTGTAGGAAGGGGCTGTGTATACCAACTGCTAAACGTGTCAGGAGTCACCGTCACCCCTCATTTACATGGGGGACTGAATGTGAACACTGAGACCACTGTTTATTACTGATTCAGGTCACGCCACCATTCTACTAGTCCCGGCTTGAGAAAAATCACAAAAACAATTAAAATGACATGACTGTGTGTGAATCATTATACTTTGAAGTATATTTCTTTTCTCCTTGTGATAACAAAAGGACTATCACACTGTGTTTTGGGTCCAATCTGAGAAGCAGAACCACTAGGAGACATCCACATATATCCACAACGGGATTTGACCTTACACAGTTGTGGGAGTGACTGAGCCGCCTCTGTAAGGCTGTTGTCATCATGTCTGATGTTGGAGCTTGAAGTCCACGGGGCAGGCAGTCGGGGAGGGAGGACGCGTGTAGCGTGGGGAAGACCAAGAGCAAGCTAGAACCACGGCATGAGCTGGAGCCCGTGAGGACGGGGGCTGTCTGACAGTCTCGTTGCCTCAGACCTTGGCGATGAGGGTGTCCTGCAGAAGCCAGGGCCTGTGTCATAGAGCTATAATGCACACACCAGGCCAGGAGGAGGAGTGACAGAGGATCAGGGAAGGTGGAGCAGCTGCAGGCCCAGCGTCTGCCTCACAGCATCGACCTGAGTCCACAGATGGGCAATGACGCATGTGCACCGCAACACGGCAGGCCCACGACTCTGCCCTCCAGATTGCCCACCGGACTCTCCATGGCCCACTCTCACCAGAGACATACAGGAGCAGAGTCAGCCGGGCCAAGCCGACACGTTACGAAGCCACCATATCCTGTGATAACAATCCAACACGCCTGGGCCACATAAAGAAAAAAATCCAGTGACCCAGTGGAAAAACTGAAAGGCAAACACCTAGCTTACCTGAATTCTCAGTAATAGAAGCTCCAGCCAACAGTAACCAGGCTTCTGGAACCCAGGCTGCGTTTGTTTCTCCATTGTCTGGTCAGTAATAATGACCATCTCATAAACAGGAGAATCAAACCATTCAATGACCAGAAAAGTAAGAGCCGGACCAAGTACAGCTGGGCCTCCCACTCAATAAATCCCAGTGCGTGTGGAAACAAGTTTTCCGGCTACCCTTGACCTAACGCAAAGCTGAGTTTTTTCATCCTGGAGATTCATCACTTTACTTACACATACTAGTTTTCTAAAAAGCATTAAAATTCTGAACTCACTGACACTTGTCGTCCATATATTCTCACCACTCTGACACCCCTCCCCGCCCTTCCTCACACACACACACACGCATGCACATCATGCTTCTTTCCTTAGGCTTCTGGGAAAGGTCTCAGCTACACTGGCTTTGAGACACAGGGTTTGACAAACTCTGTATTAGTTGGGGTTCTCAGGAGAAACAGAACCAATAGGAGATATATATATAGAGAGAAAGAGAGACAGAGAGAGAGTGATTTTCACCAATTGGCTCACGCAGTTGGCTCAGCTCCAGTGGGAGCTGGCAAGTGTGGAATCTGTAGGACAGGCCAGCAGACTGGAAAATCGGGCAGGAGTTGATGGTGCAGGCTTGAGCCTGAAACCTGCAGGGCAGTCCAATAGGCTGGAAACTCAGGCAGGGTCCTGTGTTGCAATCTTGAGACAGAACTGCTGCTTCTTCAGGCAACTTAGGAAACCTCAGTCTTTGCTCTTAAGGCCTTCAACTGATTGGATGAGGCCCACCCGCATTTTGGAAGGTAATCTGCTTTACTCTAAGTCTACTGATTTAAATGTTAATCACATCTGAAAAATAGCTTCACACAATATCTAGGCTGGTGTTTGACCAAACAACTTGGCACCAGAGCCGAGCCAAACTGACACACAAGATTGACCGTCACATGCTCCCTTGGTAAAATGACCAAGAACTCAGGGCCTATTCCTACCTTTCTTGACTTCATTGACACTGGAAAGGGTTAACAGCCTCACTCTCAAAATTCTCTTGTCCTTTGGTTTCTGACAACGTGAAGGAGCCCAGAGATTGTCCTACGTCTGTCCTGTCCCTGAGATTGCTAAGATTTCTGCTAAGGCACAAAGGTGAACAAGGCTTGAGGAGCACACGGGGACCAGGCCACAGACGTGTAAGCCAACCATCACGACACTGTGAGCTGTGTGTGATCTCAGAGATGAGCAAGGTCACTAAGCAAGCCCAGAGGAGGGGCTGGTTAACTGGACCTGGGGCGGGAGGTGGGGAGGACCTCGTGTAAGGAAACAGAACTGGAGCCGGGCCCGGAAGCACATTTAGAGGTTCATAGAGGGAGAATTGGGTGAAGACTGTTTCCAGCAGAAGCAGCAATAATCGTTGGGGAGAGGCATGATGACAATGCTGTCACAGCACATTCTAGAAACTTCTAGTAGTAAAGAGGAGGCTTCGGTATAGGGCGAGAAGTAGAATATGAGGCTGAACACGTGCAGCCTTGAGAGCCACACTAACAGGGAGCCATCACAGTTTCAGATTGGGAATGGTGGGCTAGACGGGCATCGTGGGCAGATCATTTGTGGTTACTGGGCAAAGAAGAGCTGGGAGAAGCCAGGGGCAGAGGCACCGTTGCGGCATTTTCCCCAGAGAATTAGGGAAAAATCTAGGCTAGATCACAGAGGAGATTTTACTGGGAGATGCCACACAACTTTGAAGGGGGAAAAGAGTCAAACACTGATTCTGAGCTTAGGGACAGGAGTGGACGGGAATGCCATGAATTCCACAGGAGAGGCCGTGGACTGGGACGGGCCAGGGCCAGCAGACGAGCAGACCTAGCTGTAGACACCTTCAGTTTGAGGTGTGTGCACAACACCCAGTTGGTGCTTGTCTAGTGGGCAGGTGCAAATGCACTGGGGCTCAGGAAGCTGCTGGTGCATGGAAGAAGATGGGGAGACAAGAAAGCAAAGAGAAAGGCAGCATTTCCCAGAGAATTAACCAGAAACAGGGCTGAGAAAGCAGCCAGGGAAAGAGAAAGTGATGTCCCAGAAGCCAAGGAAAGAGAACATTTACACAAATGCTGCAAGGAGGTCAGGTGGGCAACTATGGAAAAAGGTCTTCGTTTTGGTCAGTGGGAGGCAGTCAGCAAATTGCAGGGGGCTTTACAGTGACTGAGAACCAAAAAAAACCCAAACACATCACATGAACATAATGTCTAAAACTGGGGATATGAAGGAACAGCTACAGCAGTTGCTAAAAGGCAGAGCTAAGCTGAGTGTGTATGTATGGATATGTATGTGTGTGTGTGTGTGTGTGTGTTGAACAGCTGAAGGGCAAGTCTGAATGCACCTGCAGGGGAAGGGTACGCATCAGGCGGCCAGGCCCCTCCCTCAGCTGGGCAAGTGATGCTTTGGGTCCCTTTGTTTCTACAGGAAAAATACTCAGAATGGACGTCACTGCTCAATCACTGTATCGTCATCTATGGCCTCGAACAACTCACACCCTGAAAGCAGCTCACTGGAGCCCTGAACCTTGGAAAGAATGGGCCTCACTCCTTCCTTGTCACAGAAGGGTGGGGAAGGATGCAAAGAGCTGGGAGGCCTTCATGTCGTTGGCTTCCGTGTAAAAGTACAAAAGCCAGGACACAACCTGCTGGGGAAGGAAGGTGAGGATAGAAGAAAATCCTGAGAAGAGCCGCTGCGGAGGATGGACGATTAGAGCACAGAGGAAAGTCGGAAATGACCAACGAGGCTGAGGCCACAGGGTAGTAACAGAGTTCACTAGGGGGTTCGGGGCTCTCCCCAATAAGAGGGAGTCCGAAAGGAGGAGAGCAGTGGTCCAGAGCTGGGCAGAGGCCTGCAGTGGTGGGACAAAGTCAACAGGGTCCGGGTGAGGAGAGCTGTGGCGCTGCTGCTCCTCAGCTCGCTGAATCAGCTCCCCCATGGCGCGCAGCCCTCTGCCCTCCTCCACGTGACCCACAAAAGCCCCTCTACGCCCACGTCCCGCCACCCCACCCACTCTTCTCACTCAACCTGGCAGAGCGTCATCAAGCTGTTTTCCACGTTTCTTTGCATAACTATTTGTCCCTTCTGTCTGCTGGCTCCTTGAGGGCAGGGCCAATATCAACATTGAACCCTTGGTGCCATGCACAGTGCCTGGCACACAGTCCGGGCTCGGGAAGGATTCGCTGAATAAGACGTGTTCGACAAATACTTTTTGGGGGATATTTTCAAAGAGATGTCCCCCAATATCTCAAGCTGGTGGTTTTTGCAACTTACGCGGACCCATCCTCAAAATTAGCTCCTACACCTGCCCTGAGCTGTCCCACATGTCCCCTCCTTTCCTTCCAGAACCTCTATCCTAGCGCAGGCCTTTACTGCAGTTACGTCCTCCTGGTAAACTGAGCTCAGTCGTCACACTGCTACCAGTAATCCTCCGAAACCGCCTTGTGCTCAGTCCGCACGAAGTCTTCAGTGGCTCTTTCTTACCTGCGGGATAAAGTCCTTCTAATCAAGCCAGGAAAGGCACTTCAGTTCGGGCCAAGCCAAATTTAATTTCTGCGAATACTCCATAGTACTATGGCCTTGAACAAATGCTGCATTTTTCTGTCTCCGTTCCTTTATTCATGTTAGTCTCTCTTTGCTAACCATAGAAAAACCCTCCCCATCCTTTAAGATCTATCTCAAATGGTACTTCTCCTCCAGGAAGCCATTCCTGATAGCCCCCCAACAAAATGACCTCTCCCTCCTCACAGCTCTGATGGTGCTCAGTTTACATGTCATTTATGGCACTTGCCATACACAGCTTTGAGATTTTTCAGTTACCTGGATGTCTTTAGACTAAGTTCTTCCTAGCTAAGATCACCTCTTAGGCAACCTAACATTCACCCCATGAGCTAACTCAAGGCTTGGAGAGAACAGTGCTCAGACATAAGTTTACTAGTTACTGGAAGTCATATACATTTTTTTTTTAAGGTATACTTTTTCCTTTTTTTTTTTTGTGAGGAAGATTGGCCCTGAGCTAACATCTGTTGCCAATCTTCCTCATTTTTTTTCTCCCCTCCACAAAGCCCCCGTACATAGTTGTATTTCCTGGTTGTAGGTTACTCTAGTTCTTCTATATGGGACGCTGCCACAGCATGACTTGAGGAGCCATGCTAGGTTTTCACCCAGGATCCAAACTGGTGAATCCTGGGCTGCCAAAGCAGAGTGTGTGAACTTAACCACTCGGCCACGGGGCCGGCCCCCACATACATTCTTGAAATGTCCTTCAATGCAGACAGTCAGTGTAATGGTTCTGAAATCCATACAACTCCAGGTCACCAGAAATTGTGAGCCTTAAACTGGAATATGTAAATTAAATGAGGTTAATTAAATCTTTTGGACATAAAAAATAAGTGCTCTTATACTCTATAAAGCTTACAACAACATACAAAAACACAGCTCATTAAAAAATTCTAAAGAAAAGATGACAACAAATTGGGTTTGTAAACATCTGTTTCAGGCAGATTAAACTATTAATAAATAAGCTATACAATTCAGGCGTACCTTAACAAAGAAGAAAAATCCCAAATAGACAATCTAAAATCGCACCTAAATGTACTGGAAAAAGAACAACAAACAAAGCCCAAAATCAGCAGAAGCAAGGAAATAATAAAAATCACAGCAGAAATAAACGAAATAGAGATTGAAAAAATAGAAAAAATTAATGAAACCAAGAGCTGGTTCTTTGAAAAGATAAACAAAATTGACAAACCCTTAGCTAGACTCACCAAGAAAAAAAGAGAGAAGGCTCAAATAAAATAAAATCAGAAATGAAAGAGGAGAGATTGCAATGGACACCTCAGAAATACAAAAGACAATAAGAGAATACTATGAAAAGCTATATGCCAACAAATTGGATAATCTAGAAGAAACAGATAAATTCTTAGAAACATACAACCTTCCAAAACTGGACCAAGAAGAAGTAGAAAATTTGAATAGACCGATCACCAGTAAGGAGATCGAAACAGCAATCAAAAACCTCCCAAAAAATAAAAGTCCAGGACCAGATGGCTTCCCTGGTGAATTCTACCAAACATTCAAAGAAGACTTAATACCTATCCTTCCCAAACTCTTCCAAAAAATGAAGAGGAGGGGAGGCTTCCTAACTCATTCTACGAAGCAAACATCATCCTGATACCAAAACCGGACAAAGACAACACAAAAAAAGAAAATTACCGGCCAATGTCACTGATGAACATCGATGCAAAAATCTTCAACAAAATACTAGCAAATCGAATACAACAACACATTAAAAAGATCATACATCATGATCAAGTGGGTTTCATTCCGGGGATGCAGGGACGGTTCAACATCTGCAAATCTATCAACATGATACACCACATTAACAAAATGAAGAATAAAAATCACATGATCATCTCAATAGATGCAGAGAAAGCATTTGACAAGATACAGCATCCATTTATGATAAAAACTCTAAATAAAATGGGTATAGAAGGAAAATACCTCAACATAATAAAGGCCATATATGACAAACCCACAGAAAATATCATTCTCAATGGAGAAAAACTGAAAGCTATCCTTCTAAGAACAGGAACCAGATAAAGATGCCCACTGTCACCACTCTTATTTAACATAGTATTGGAAGTCCTAGCCAGAGCAATCAGGCAAGAAAAAGAAATAAAAGGGATCCACATTGAAGTGAAACTGTCACTCTTTGCAGATGACATGATTTTATATCTAGAAAACCCTAAAGAGTCCACTAAAACCTTTTAGAAATAATAAAGGAATACAGTCAAGTTGCAGGATACAAAATCAATGTACAAAAATCGGTTGCATTTCTATACACTAACAACGAAGTAGCAGAAAGGGAAATTAAGAATACAATCCCATGTACAATTGCAACAAAAAGAATAAAATACCTAGGAATAAACTTAACCAAAGAGGTGAAAGATCTGTACACTGAAAACTATAAAACATTGTTGAAAGAAATCAAAGAAGACACAAAGAAATGGAAAGATATTCTGTGCTCTTGGATTGGAAGAATTAACATCGTTAAAATGTCCATACTTCCTAAAGCAATCTATAGATTCAACACAATCCCTATCAAAGTTCCAACAATATTTTTCACGGAAATAGATCAAAGAATCCTAAAATTTATATGGAACAACAAAAGACCCCAAATAGCCAAAGGATTCCTGAGAAAAAAGAACAAAGCTGGAGGTATCACACTCCCTGATTTCAAAATATACTACAAAGCCATAGTAACCCAAACAGCATGGTACTGGCACAAAAACAGACACACAGATCAATGGAACAAAATTGAGAGCCCCGAAGTAAACCCGCACGTTAGAGCATACGATGGAGAAAGGAGAGTCTCTTCAATAAATGGTGTTGGGAAAACTGGACAGCCACATGCAAAAGAATGAAAGTAGATCATTCCCTTACACCATGCACAAAAATCAACTCAAAATGGATTAAAGACTTGAATGTAAGACCCGAAACTATGAGACTTCTAGAAGAAAAGATAGGCAGTACGCTCTATGACATTGGTCTGAGCAGCATATTTTCAAGTCCCATGTCTGACCAGGCAAAAGAAACAAAAGAAAAAATGAATAAATGGGACTACATCAAACTAAAAGCCTTCTGCACAGCAAAGGAAACCATCAACAAGACGAAAAGACAAGCTAACAATTGGGAGAAGATATTTGCAAACTATATATCAGACAAGGGGTTAATATCCAAAATATACAAAGAACTCATACAGCTCAACAACAAAAAAAACAATCCAATTAGAAAATGTGCAAAAGACCTGAACAGAGATTTCTCCAAAGAAGATATACGGATGGCCAACAGGCATATGAAAAGATGCTCAACATCATTAGCTATCAGGGAAATGCAAATCAAAACTACAATGAGGTATCACCTCACTCCGGTCAGAATAGCTATAATTAACAAGACAGGAAACGACAAATGTTGGAGAGGGTGTGGAGAGAAGAGAACACTTGTTCACTGCTGGTGGCAGTGCAAACTGGTGCAGCCACTATGGAAAGCAGTTTGGAGTATCCTCAGAAAATTAAGGCTAGATCTACCATATGATCCAGCTGTTCCACTGCTGGGTATTTATCCAAAGAACTTGAAAACACAAAGGCATAAAGATACTTGCACCCCTATGTTCATTGCGGCATTATATACAATAGCCAAGACATGGAAGCAACCTAGATGCCCATAAAGGGACGAATGGATAAAGAAGATGTGGTATTTATACACGATGGACTACTACTCAGCCATAAGAAATGACGAAATCCGGCCATTTGTGACAACATGGATGGGGCTTGAGGGTATTATGCTGAGTGAAATAAGTCAGAGGGAGAAAGTCAAATACCATATGATCTCACTCATAAGTAGAAGATAAAAACGACAAAAAAAAACACCAAACACATAGCATTGGAGATTGGACTGGTGGTTACCTTTGGGGAAGGGGGGAAGGGGGAGAGCAAAAGGGGTGATTAGGCTCACATGTGAGGGGATGCACTATAATTAGTGTTCGGGTGGTGAACACGATGTAATGTATACAGAATTCGAAATATGATGTACATCCCAAAAAAAAATTAAAAAAATAAATAAATAAGCTATATTATGTAACTTACACTGTTATACTATATAATGAATAAACTGTTTTTGGTCAAGGCTATAACTGTACTTAACCAATCATAAATTTACTTTGTAGATGGCCTTAAATTGCATAGGTTTCATTTTTCTCAAATAAATTCAAGCGCTCAACTGTATTCACAACTTGCTGTGCTCAGACTTTATTAGAGCATTTAGTAATTATCACATGATGAATAGTTCTCCTCTGCTAAAGCTGGAGGATTTGTTAAGGTGCCAGAGAAACTAGAAATGTTTGCAGATCAAATGAAATAATAACTATCTCAAAATACAACACCATTTTCATCTGAGCTATTTTCATCACATTCAAATTAAATTCTCCCTCCAAAAGATACACTAAGTAGTATGTATACAGATGCCAAGGTGGTTTTTTTTTTCACATAACTTAAAGACACTTGTCAAATAAAAATCAATTTTACTTTTAAAACCATTAAAAAAAAAAGCAACACCAATCCAAGTTGCTAAAGTCCCTTAACTTCCCATTTTCTGACCAAATTTTAATGCAAAGGGTTAACTTTTGTGAACAAATGGATAAGAACACAACTGCAAACTAACAACATCTTCTGTTCCAACTCTGCAGCTCTCAGGGACTCCATCCTGAGTGAGCAAAATGCATGAGCACAGAGCACCGGTGCACCGCTTGTGTGGCCGAGCCATCTTCATCCTCAGGCAGCTCAGACTGGTGGGAAGGGAAAAGAGGAGGAGTTAGTCGAGCCTGAACTATGCCCCTCTCAGTCCCTCAGAACTCAGGGAACCAATATATGAATATCACTCCTTTTTATCAACTCAGACGTCCAGTGAAGTTGCATCTCACGTGGCCACTGGGACCTAAAGTCAGTGCACTGAATGAAAACTGGCTCGAATCTAAACCACCCTCACAAACCTCTTAAACACGAGCCACTCTGAAGACATACATGCCATGTCCCAACAGTCTAACACAGTAGTTTATTTTTTCCTCCAATGTTGGAGAAAAGACAGCTATTTCTTGGGTGGAGTACCAGAGGAAGTGGCTGGGCTGGCTTTTGGGGACATGCTGTGTGAAAAATGCATGACATTAATAACCAGACTGGCATTCAGCCCAATTCAATGCTCATAAAACAATGGGTAGGTAGGGGCTGGTATCAACGCAGGAAAAGATTCTCCCACTCTAATGCAAACACTGGGGCGCATGCTCATTGAGAAGAACGGCAGACAGAATCACCCGGGCCATTTAAGTTATTTCTCCATTTTTTCTGTGTTCAGCACATGTAATTGCATTCAGGCATGATAGACATCACTAGTAACCTACCCAGCATCTATTCTCCCCTTCTTCCTTATTGACAAAACCCCACTTTTGGGAGCACAGTAGCATGCTCAAATTCTTGCCACCCCAGTTCCCCTTGTAACTAGGGAGGGCCGTGTGACTCAGTTATGGGTGGTAAGATGGGGACAAAAGTCTATTGGTTTGGGCTTCACGAAAACTGTTTCCCTAATTTAAAAAAGGAAGAGAAATAGATTCTACTGGCATACATCTTTTACCTTTTATTTATGCCCTTTTTTCCGCCTGGAGCGTAGAAGAGATGCCTAGAAGTAGAGCAGACAGTCTGTGGCTATAAATCTCAAAGCTAAAGGGAGGATGGCAGAGCAAGAGGCTAAAAGAACCCGTGTCCCTAATGACCGCTCCAAGCTGCTGCTCCAGCCCTGGATAACCTTCCTCGGACTGCTGCTTACGGAAGATAAATCAAACCCTTGTTTGGCTTAGCTGCCTGAGTCTGATTTCTGTTACATGTGACCAACTGTAACATGTACATTTAATTCACATTTGATCCAATTATCCATTAGGGCTGGGAATTACTCTAATATTCTTAGCCCAGATTAGTCTTTTTTCCATATCCTCTTTTAGTACTATTTTGATTTGGAGATTTGTTGTTATTTTTGTTTCCCCAAAAGAAAATAGTAACTTTTTCCTGATAAGGAAAGTCACTCAAGATATATATAGAAGGGTGTTCACTAAAGATTTATTTGTAATAGTAAGTTAAAATAGTCTGGATGTTCATCAATAGGGAATTGAATGTGTAAGTTCTAGCATGCCCATAACCTAAAGTATTGTGCGGTTATTAAACAACGTAAGCAGATCCTTATTATTGACTTACAAAGGAATCCTACTTTTCTTGTTGAGAGAACAAAGCAAGAAAAATATATGTAATATTTAGTATATCATTTATGTTACTTAAAAATACACATATGTATATTTATGCAGACAGATGTATGCATTTTCTATAAGCATAGACAAAATGTCTGGAAGAATATACCAAACTGTAAAGAGACAGTTATCGCTGGATCATAGAGAGAAGGGAGGGTTAGGGAGAGGGGACAAATTTAACTCTCTATAAATATTATGCTGTTTGAGTTTATTACACAAAAATAATTCATACCTCGGACTGAATTCTAAAAGTACAGAACAGCCTAAGATAGACAGTAAATTCACCTAAAATGTCACCACACAGAAATAACCACAGCTGACATTTGATGAATATCTTCTAGAATCTAGACCTCTTACTATGTATACTTGGACAGACATACACACCAGCTTCCATCTTCTGTGACACCTCCCCGTCCTTGTTATCTCATTGGACAACTCTTCCTCATCAACATGTTGGAGCAGCCCAAGAATTCTGTCCTGGCATGTCTTCTCTCTATACTTAGTCCCTAAGTCAACTCAGTCAGTCTCATGCTGAACCCTCTGCCATGAGTTTCAGTCTTGAGTCTCCAGTGCTCACTCGAGAACTCCATTCAGATGTTGAAATCAAAAATCAAATGTATGTCCCAAATCAAACTTTTAATATCTATCCACATCCGCCCTCTTCCCCTACCAATGAAACTGGACCTTTCTCAATCTTCACTATCTCCTTAAATGACACCAATTTCCACCTAGCTGCTCAAGCCCCAAATCTGGAAGTTATCCTTAATCCTACTCTTTCCCCCCCTCCTGATATAACCCACCATATAATCAGCAACCCTTCCAACTCCATCTCCACTACCCACATCCTCCCATTCCCCAGCCCAACACACACAACCTGGAGAAGAGTCCTTTACTATTGCCTCTTTCACCGCAATTAGACTAAAATCCAATCTCCTTACCATGGCTGGTAAGACCCTAGATGACCACACCACCATACGCCATCCTTCTAACCTCATCATATGCTACTCCACCCTCACTCCTTTTGTTTGGCTCTCCATGAATTTCTACAACATACTAAGTGGCTTATAGCCTCAGACATCTGTCTTCGACATTCCCTCCGAAATGCTCTTCCCCCATTCTCCCCACCACTGGCTCCATCTCACCCGTCAAGTTTTAGCTCAAATGTCACTTCCTTTGGAAAGTTTGATTTTGACCCTCCTCCTTCCACACTATGAGTCTCTCCTTCATCACACTTTCTCCTTCTTAGTACTTACCACTAAAATGAATTCTTATCTGTTTACTTGTTTACCATCTGTTTATCCTACTAGAATGTACACTCTGTAAGGTCCAGGACCTCCTGGGTATTGTTCTACTCCCAGCATCTAAGACAGCACTTGGCAGCTAACAGACTCAACAGTTCATTGAGTGAATGAACATATACAACCCCATCTAATATTCAAAACAAACGGGATCATGTTATATATGCTGCTTTGCAACAAGTTTTTACTTTTTACTATTAAATGTCTTCCCAAGTCAATTAATATAATCTAAATCATTCTTTTTAATGGCTACATGGCATATCATATAGATGTATCAATCTATTTAACCAAACACTAGCTGGGCAATCAGGCACTTTCCAGTATCTCCCCCTTAGAATTGTTTGTAATGCATATCATTGTACATATCTTTGGACAGTCCTATTTTATCTTTAAGATAATTTCCTAGAAGTGGAATTGCCAGGTCAAAAATCACAAAGTACAATTTTGGACATGGAAGGAGTTTTAAAAAAATCACCCACTTCATTTATTCTCAAATAAAATAAAACAAAGCACATGTTCTTAAAAAATAATTACTATATTCTTTGAGGTAAATGGAATTGCATTCTTATAAAAATGTATTTGGACATGGTCCACTTAGGGAATTTAATTCAGACCTCTAGATTGAAGAAAACCTCAGAGTTGGTATCTGTGTAAAAAGCCCCATTATTAAATGCTGTGAGAATGAACAAAAGAGTATTCAAAGAATCCAACTGGGTGGGATGGTGGCTGTCCCTAGAGTGACTGGGTCCAAGAACAGAGGAGTTGGTGGTTGTTCTGCACATTCCTTATTTATTTACTCTGTGGGCCTCACCACTCTGCCACAAAGTTCATGGAATGGTAGCCCCACAAGCTACTGGGCCATCCAGGGAAGCATTAGGGTTCACAGTGATAATTCCATAAACTCCTTCTTTAAAAATCTCTGAGTCAATCCCACCCGGTCTCAAATCCCTCTTTGCCTTAGTAATCACCAAAAAGACAGCTGTTATTGTCCGCATTCTCGCCTAATGCTGGTTATACGTCTCCTCTTCTGCCCCAGTCAACTACCCTTCGCCAGCCAAGGGCTTCCTCTCCAGCCCCTACAACTCAGTCTGTCAGCAACAAACTCCCTGATATCCTCAGCCTCTTCTTGGAAGAAAATATCTCCGTGCCTCCTTCTTTTAACTAAAATGTGGCTGACTTCCTAGGGCACCACCTGTCCTTACACCCTCTCTCAATTGAAAGCTTTTTCTCTGCTATCCCTTTACTTCATGGTCAGGTGGAGGAGCAGGGATTCTCTTTGCTCCCCACTGCCACACGCAGATCATTACTCCCTCTCCTGTAGAAACTTCCCTGCTGACATTTATGCCATCCGTCCGAACTGTGCATCCATCAACTTTATGGCTCCTCTGTTCACCCAGCCCTGGTTCCTGTCAGCCTTGGTAGTCACTGAAACACTGTCAGGAGACACCTATCTTCATGTTCGGGCTTCTCAGTTCTCCAACTCCTCACCTCCCACAGCATTTTCTTCAATTTCACCACAGCCATGCACTCTCAGACTTCTTCGTCAACACAGACTTCCCACCTCTGAAATCTTGATTTTCAACATTCCACTTTCTGACCTCACCTTCCTGGCTTTTCCAAGCTACTTGCTTTCCTACCTCCACTGTCACAACTTTTGACCCCACAGAGACTGTCAATCCTTTAACTTCATGTTACAGACTGAATGTTTGTGTCCCCCCAAAACCTCACATGCTGAAACTCTACCCACCCCCCATGTGATGGTATCAAGAAGTAGAGCCTTTGGGAAGTAATTAGGATTAAATGAGATCATGAGAGTGGAGCCCACATGAATGGGATGAGCGCCCTTATCATAGAGAGCTTGCTTCCTCTGCTCTGCTCTTCATCATGTGAGAATTGACACCTCTATGTTATTGAAGCTCCCCATCCATTGGTCTTGATTTTGGTAATAATGCACCTAGAGTTTCTCCTTTAAGCATAATACTGGCCTTTGACTGAGATTTATCCTACTAAAGAATATCTAGTTATTACTATTTTACTAGGTTTTATAAAAATTCAAAAAACAGATGTAGAATTCTTTTCAAATGCTTTTTGAAATACATGGAGAGAATCATAATGATTTTTCTCCTACATCTGTTAGCAATTAATGCACTATTAGATTCCCTAATATCAAACCATCTTTGTATTCCTGGAATAAATCTCACTTCGTCATGACATATTATTCCTTTAATAAGCTGCTAAATTATGTTTGCCAATATTTTACTTAGAATTTTGCCTTTGTTAAGTGAGATTGTTCTATGGTTCTCTGTGCAATTTTTGTTGGGTTTTGGTATTGCAACGCAAGATTCATAAACACAACTTGGAATTTTTATTCTTCTTCTATATGCTGGAATAGTACTAAAGTTACCCTTTAGTCCTAGTTAGTCAAGACCACTCAAGTTATCCTTCTTTAAAGGACAAGTAGAATTCCTCTGTGATGTAATCTGGGTCTATACTTGCTTGTATGATAGTTCTTAATCAACTTTCTCTATTTCTTCTATGAATATTTGCCTAAGTTTTCCCATCTATTCAAGAATCCATTTCATTAAACTGTGTTTTCCTGGAAAATTGTCCATTATTCCAGGTTTTCATCAAAACTTGGATGTCATAGACATTTGAAGGTTAGAATGTTAACAATGAACTCTAGTTTCTTCTTGACCCACACATTCTCTCACCCCAAATCTTCCCTATTCTCTACTTGGCAACACCATCCACCTAGTTGCTAAAAGACACAAACCCAGGAGTCCCCTTATTTCTCCTTCCTTCACCTATGGCTTCCATCTGTCTGTAAGTTATTAATTCTAGCTCCAGAACGTATCTGGAGTCTCTCCCTTTCTCGCCATCTGCAAAGCCCTCCAGTCGAGCCTTCCTCGTCTATTCTTCACTTCTCCAATCAGTTCTCAACAGAGCAGTTAGAATTACTGTTTTGCAATATAAATCAGATTATATTACCCTCACCCCCAATGCCTTTGCTCAAAACCCATGCATATTTTCCTTCACTCTTAGTATGAAATTCAAACTCCTCAACGTGGTCAATGAGGCTTTACCTCAGTGAGAGTCGGCCATGCTGCCAACTTCATTTCAGGTAACTGTTCCCCTTACACCACTGTGATCCAAGAACTTTGATTCCTCAACGATGTCAGGTTCTTCCCTGCCCCATCCTATTGCTTTAAACTGTTCACAAGTCTCGTACCTCCCTGTTCTTGAAACCCCATCCTAAATGTTACTTCCTCAGACAGACCTTTGATGACCACCCTATCTGAAACTGACACTTCGTACCATTGCTCTCTGCCAAAGCACCTTGTTAGCATCCCTCAAAGCACTCAGTAAACTTGTGATTATTTTATTTGCTTACTTGTCTTTTTTTGTCTTCCTTAAAGGAATTTATTCTTAATGGGGGCAGGAACATCTCTGTGTTAACCTTTGTATCTCCATCTTTAGCCTAGTGCTTGATGCAGAGCAAGCCTTAATTATAAATATTTACTGACTGAATGAATGACCCGGATCCAAAAGGATAATTTCTAGGATGGGAGATATTATGAAAGAGGAGGAAACTCAGTGGAAAAGACGCAATATAGACAAAGTGTAAGAGCATTTTTTAGTGCTTGCTTCCCCTACTCCAGTTCACATCGACTGAACAAAGCAAACCTTTGTACGTACCCCAGGAATGCGATAATAAAACTGGGCTTTGGTTTTCCTCATGAAGGCTGAATGGGATTAAGCCTGGAAGAAATTGGTCCATTGCATTATATTCACATTAGGCAATTTAAAAATAAGAATACTTGTATACGTACATACATATACCATAAAGTTATTTCATAGATCATTACTGGATGTTAGCCAAGAAGGTCAATGGCCAATTCAGGATATCAACATAAGAGATTAACATTTTCACTTGATTCTAGTTTATGCATTGTCTCTGTCAATATCATTAGCCCACAACACATGTAGACGTATTTCATGACTACAACTCAAAGCATTGAATCGCTACTCCCTGTAGCACTATGCTAGGGGCTGAAACAATATAGTCTGAGGGATGTCCTTCTCATTGCCCCAGAAAAATATGTAAAGTCATCATCGATGTGCAAACACGACAAAAGGAGAGACACTGGGTCGCAACCAGATCCAGATACTGGATCTCAACCAAGCTAATTAACCTAATTCTCACAAGCACTTCAAGCACTTTGCCCAGAGCTGGCGCCCAGGAAGCACCCAGTGTGAGCTGAGAGCATCACCATCATCTCTCACCTGCAGGCCACACAGTGGTTTCCTCAGGTGTTTGGAAGAGAGGAGACCAAATGCAAAACGCTGAGGGATATATGTTTAGAAGCAATTTGCATTCTTTTCTTCTTTTTCCCTCCCCAAAGCCCCAGTACATAGTTGTAGGTCTTTCTAGTTCTGCTATGTGGGACGTCGCTTCAGCATGGCTTGAGGAGCAGTGCTAGGTTCACGCCCAGGATCCAAACTGAGAACCCCAGGCCACCAAAGCAGAGCACACGAATTTAACCACTGGGCCACAGGGCCAGCCCCTGCAACTTGCATTCTTTGAGGTATTCTAAATTCACACAGCGGCCTGTTCTCAAGGGAGATGAATGCAAATAATAATTAATATTCTACAATATAATCTGTATGAACTGAAGAGACAGTTGTCTAAAAGCTGGGGTTTAGTCAAAATAAGTGAATTCTCCAGGTTTCAGAAGACCAGTGAGTATAACCTCTAATGCTTACTACAGCACTGCTTTATATCAGCAGTTCTCAAAGTGTGAACCTTTGGGACCCCTAAGTGACCCCTTTCCTTGGGGACCCCTAAGAAAACTAAGCTTCAAAGGTTCTGTGAGGTTAAAACTATTTTGGTAATAATAGTAATATCCTAAGACATTATTTGTCTTTTTCATTCTTACTCTTTCACAAATATATAGCGGAGTTTTCCAGAGGCTGTGTGGCATGTGATATCCCAACTGACTGAATTCAGAAGTGGCTATGAGAATGCAGCTGTCTTCTGTTAAGTCAGATATTAAAGAGATTTACAAAAGAATAAAACAATGCTACTCTTCTCACATGTTCCTTGTTTTGAAAAGTCTGGTTATTTTTTCATAAAAATATTATTTGTAACAATATGTAAAGGTTTATTTCTGTTATTTTTAAGTAAATATATTTTTAAAATCTCAGTCTCAATTTTTAACGTGGAAAATATTCAGATATGACTCATAAAGCAAAAGCTCTTTGAGGAGCCTCAATAAATTTCCAAACCGTTAAGAGATCCGAATTCCGAGAAGTTTGAGAACCGTTTACATTCAACCATGGGCATTCAGTGAAGAGGTTTTAAAGGACACCAAGTTTAATCATGGACAATGGCACATGGAGGGAGATGTGTTTATGAAAGAATTTTGAAAATCAATAGCTCGTACTGTCATTATTTTTTATCGCGTTAACTGGAGTAACAGAAGGATGGATAACTCGTATTTTAAAACTTTTTGTTGTTTGAAATATCTAGTGTGATCAGAATTAAATCCTTCCTAAAATGATTTGACTTAGATTTCTGTGATAGAAGCTGATTCTCAACAGGTGGATAAAGCTTTGCTATTACACATTTATATAGGAATTCCTTTTGATTGCTCAAGCAGAAAGCAAACACTAGAATTTCTCCCAGGGCAGAAGCAGAGGCACGAAGGGCCCCACTCTCCATTTCCCCACTCCCCACACTCCAGAGAGCGGGACGATGTTCCAAATGGACAGAAGCAGCAGCCTCAGAGTGTACTGAGTGATCACCGTACGAGCAATGCGTAGCAGGATAAACCCAATTGTTGTTTAAAAATATGTATATGTATTTAAAATATATATATATATATGGACTATATCCTATCAAGAACACGATTCAGTATATAACTGCAAATCAACTATACTCAGAAATCTCAATATTTTCCTCAAAATCTACTCATTTTAATTTTTAAAATATTTTTTAAAAATAAAACAATTTGGATCAAAAGCACTGAAATTTGGATGATCCTGTCTGTTTTTCTCAAAAGGTACACTTCTAGATTGATATCATAAGCCACACTCTACGCTCAGGGAGTGCCACAGAACTGGCTGTTTTGAAAAGATGTAGCTATTTAGCTACTTTGGCAAAGTTTTACCAAAATCAACTACCCATATTCCAGCCAAAACATTACCTCATACTTCAACTAAGATACTTCTAGAAAGAATCTTAAAAAAATACCTCAACACTTGCAGATCACAGAATGATTTCAGATCGTCAGACTGTTTCCTACAAAATTCCTAAAATGGAACAAAAGATTTAAGTAGTTAGCAGTTATTCTACCCTGGCATTCTATCCTGAGTCACTGAGAATGTTACAAACAAAAAGAACTTACCAGAACGTCCTTCTCAAGGTGTTTCAGATCCTGAATAGCCTCCTCAAGGTTGCTCAGCTCTTGAAGAACAAAAGTGCGAAACTGCTCTAGTTTATTCAGTCTGATAAACATATAAGCAACAAATTTTACTGGGTCTGCCTGGATGCGACAAAAGACACTCTCTTATCGCAAGAGTACTTCATATTCTTCTCTAGACATTTCTTCTTTTAAGAATACACATCTCTCTTCTCATCTCTTCCCCTCCTGCCTGCCCACCCTCACCCCTAGAAACTTAACTATGCAAACTTTGATTTCGCCTTTCACCAGAAGCCCGGAGGAAGCTGGTATTTCAAAATCATACTTAGCAGAGCGAAGCAGAGATGACTCCAGGGAAGAAGACACTGAAGCGAGACCTGGGCCAGAAGCCACTACACCAACCACGGCTCCCCACTGCTCCCTGCCTTCCGCTGACCCTGAAGCTGAAATTGGCTAATGAACTCTTTTTCCACCTAAACGTTTTAGTCCTGAAATTTCTAACAGTTGCTATTCTGTATCTAACCACCATAGAGACTGCTTATTTGTCTGCTTGCTTATCATCTGTCTTTTCCATTAGGCTGGAAGTCCCCTGAAGGCAAGAAGCTCCGAGACCTTCTTCACACTGCTCTCCCCTACTTAGCACAGGACTTGCACCTAGCGCTGCCCAGTGTCCACTTGCTGAATGAAAAGATGGATGAATGTACGCCCTCTGAAAGATAAAGGGCATTCCACAAGTCCAAAGTCCTTCACGGGTTTGTTTTGAGAGTCAAATGACATTGCGTGCATAAAAGTTTGAAAAAAATTATAAATTTCTGTTCACATGATATATTATGCCCTAAGAAACTTTCTTCTTCTGTTAAGCAAACTGACCTGCCATCGTCTTCTTCCCGCCTTCATTTACAGGCCATTCTCTCCCACAAGATCAATCTCTATACTCATCTTCCTTACACTATTCAAAGCTTTGTTTCCAAAACCTCACTCCAGAAGGACTTCCATTGGAATCGCTCTCAATTAACCGTGATCACCACAGAAACCCATCTCTCCACTCTCCTTTCCCACCCTTCACATCTCTCTCAAATCCTGGCACCTTTGTACTTCTTGCTACATGGTCATAGGGGTGCGTGTGCATGGATGTGTAGCATTTTTTTTATTGTGGCAACATACACATAAGATTTATCCTTTTACCTATTTTTAAGTGTACAACTTAGTGGCATTAAGTTTATTCACAATGTTATGCAATGTTCCCTGCCATCCATTTCTAGAATTTTTCCAGCATCCCAAACAGAAACGCTATACTGATTAAATATCAGCTTCCCATTTCCCACTCCCTCGACCCCTGGTAAACCTCTAGTCTATGTCCCACCTCTATGAATTTGCCTATTCTAGGAACCTCATATAAGTAGAATCATATAATACTTGTCCTTTTATATCTAGCTTATTCCACATACCATGACGCCCTCAAAGTTCATCTATGTTGTAGCACGTATCAGAATTTCACTGGATGATATCCCAATATCATTTATATACCACATATGTATACACCACATATCATTTATGCAGTATTTCTTTAATATAGATATATAGATATATCCATGCTTGCCCTGTCTTCACATTGGGACTATGAATTTTTTAAGGGTAGTATTTTAGGGTCATAACAATGGTAGACCATGAAGAGGCTTAAGGAGGGCATTTAGTTCAATCACTCATTGTATGAGTGAAGAACCAGAACTCTGGAAGGGTTAAGCGATGTATGAAACCTCACATGTGCTCAGGCTTCAACTCCTCGCGGCCCCAGCCCAGTGGTCATGAGACAAACAGTGCTTGTGAGCTTCCATGAACTTGTTTTGAAACCCACTTACCTGCACTGATGTATCTGGTTTAAAAGTTTCATTAGGCAATCCGGTGCTTGCTTTACATTTTTTGAATGAAGTAGACTCCTTCTGTACCTTAACTAAACCATAACAACAACAAAATAATCACATTAAACATAACTCCATAAATCGAGTGCAGACCTTGTATTAAAAAAATGCTGCCAGCATGCAATATTCATAGCAAACATTATCACTAGAGAACTGTGATGAGGCCCCATGCCACACACTGGCATGTATTATCTCAGGTTTAGTACCAGTGAAGAACAATAAGCTAAAATAGGAAAACTTACATCCATGC
The DNA here is from genome assembly GCF_021613505.1 of Equus quagga. Lineage (NCBI taxonomy): Eukaryota > Metazoa > Chordata > Mammalia > Perissodactyla > Equidae > Equus > Equus quagga. The sequence continues at coordinate 52,871,105 of NC_060281.1, forward strand.
AATCAATATACAGACTGAATATCACAAACAAGTTTCCATTATAAATTCGCTTCCATTAGTGTTGCAGAAAATAAGATCAGATTTTGGAGATCTTCCAAGTTAGTTAAATGAATGTATGTTAGGGTAAAATACTTTTCTCAATAAGTAACTCATTACGGATTTATAAACAATAGGACAAAAAAAGGAGAGGATTGAAATAGTTCCAAGGTTTATTTTGTAGACAAGGTTTGGGGACAGCCTGTATGTGCAGTGTCTCAGATCTGCCACTACTCAACTGACCACCTCCATCTTTGTCCATTTTGTCTTATCTACACGGTCGCTTCTCCCCCTTCCTCCTTGTTTATCACTGTGACCTGATCATTGCTCCCTGGTAGTTCAATTGTTTGAGAATCCTATCAACGAAACCAAACCACAAGTCTGATTTCCATATAGATCCATCTGGTCCCACTGTAGCAAATCGACACTGAATAGCTGTATGATAAATACAAACTACGATTCGCAAAGGCACTAAAATCAGTGACCACAGCTAAGACAAATATACTTCCCCAGAGACTCAGAAGCACCTTCACATACGAAGGATAACAATGGTACTAATGAATAATACGAGCTTGTTACTTTAAACTCATAACAAGCTAGCTTTTCATTCTCAGTAGACCATTACCTCGTACTGTCTTTTCAGTTCTCTAGTGAAGTTTTCAAAGGTTGTGATAATGGAAGAATCATTCAAGTTCTCTGGCACAACTTCTAGGGATGGAGTAGAAATGCCTTCTGAACAACAAAAACAGAACATTAAGTAAAACTAACAAAGTGCTTGAAGTCGATGTGCCGAGTCCATCATCTGCCCAGGGGATGGAGACTCAGAAGCACACATATGATCCATGGAAGCCCCATCGGCTGCCTGGCTGTGACTGCAGCATGGCTGAGTCTGGCCATGACTGACCAGGCCAGCTTGAGCCAAGGGTCCTCGTGGCAGGTGCTTCATGCTGCGTCCCATCAAACCTCACTCTCTGGCAAGTGCTCATTCCATCCAAAACTTTCCAGGACTTTAAATCAGAGCAGCTGACATTTGTCTAAGAAGCAGGCTGAGGTGTTGTAAGAGACTTCAAGGAGGACACAATGGGTAGGGCATGTCTATGGTGGCACAACTAGCATAAGAGCTTCCGGGTGCCAGAAGTTTTATGCTTTCTGGCTCCATTCTAAGGGATTTGCATGTATAAACTCATGTAATCCTCACAAAACCTGTGTGCGGTAGGCACTATTTTTGTCCACACTTAGGGAAATCACATAACTTGTGCAAGCTAAAACCAACAGTTCCCGAACTGGAACCAGGCCGACCGGCTCTTAACCACCACCCTCTACCATCTCTGGGCTTCCAAATTTGCCTTCTTGGAACCTTCTGTTTCAAAACACAGTGGGTCACTCATCCAGAAGGCCAACCCCACATAGGCAGATATTTCAAATCATTCTCCTTCACTGGTATAGAGTGGATATTTCTAACATGAAAATGTAGTTAATAACTATCAACTAAAGCAGAGACTTATAAGAACCCTTAGACTCTGACACTTGCCATAAAGAGTTAAGATGCAGAAATCAGAATGCCAGAAGGAGATGGTGCTTGCTTTTATCTATAATTTGCGCAAAAATTTACTCGTCTCCAAGAAGACAAAATGCTTAGTCTTTAGGTCTGTATCGACTATGATCTTAAAACTATAACTCTCCTGTAATTCACACTGGTACTCTCAGTGCTTACACATTTGTCACACTCTTGCTTGAATGGCTGGCTGGGTGCATAATGTTACCTGCCAAGTCTGCTTCTTCTGTCACTGAGGAAAGGGAGCCTGGAACATCATCTTCTTCCAATTTTGACTGTTTCCACTTAGCAAAACTATCATCTGATATGTCTAAAGGCAGACACAGCACATTAATAACCACACACACGTTCCTTTTGTCCCAAATTTATCTTGTCCTCTTGTCACCAGTTAATATCTAACCTTGATCAGCAGCAAATGAAACTTGTTCCCTGCCTGTCGCCAATTACATATCATTTGGCACGTTGACTAAGAACAGCACAAGTATCAAAGCACTAAGTCTCTGAAAGAGGACACACGGGAACAGGCATCCCTTTGACGAGCTCTGTAACAGTTAGGAACGCTCTGCTTAGCATGGTACAGACGGATTCCGAACGAAAAGCAGCAATGGGAGGCATCAAAAACACTTCCAGGGCTCCAGGATGAATGGCAAGGTAGCAAGGTTTCCCAGCAGACGAGCCTTTGGAAGCTCATGGATCACCTGGTGGAGTGCGCCACCTGCTGGTGACACTGGAGCTTCTGTGCTGTACTGAGGGCTACCTCATAAATGAGGTCTGCTTGGCTTCTCCCTAGCCCAGGTGACTTTGAGAGCCTCAGCTTACGAGATTTAAATACAGGTCCTCTTCCCAATTTGGCATTTACTAAATATTTTCTATTGTGATATTCACTTTCACCCCAAACATGTCCTTGCCCCATCTGGCACCCAGTCTCATCAATGGCACCACCATTGTCAATCGAGCACCAGCATTAGGCTCAACTCCTGCTTTTCTTCACCATCCACTTCTCTTCCATCATCAAGGCCTGAGGTCCTGCCTACTGCATGAACCCACACCTCTTTCTGCTTTCCCACACCGTGACCCTGTCCAAGGCCACCTCCTTGGAGGATCTCATCAGTCCCATATCTTCAACTGTCACCTCCCAAATCTCTCTCTTGCCTGAGCTTTCTTAAGTGGCAAACTTGTGTTTCCAACTGCCTACTCAATGTCTCCATCTCAAAACCTACTCTTTGCTTTTCCTCCCCACCCAAACCACTCTTTCTTCCCCACCATACACAGCTTAGCCATGAAGCCATCTCACTTTTCACCCTCTCCTCACATATCTAGCTAGTCACTGTTGATTTTCCCTCTGAAAGTTCTGGAAGCCAATTTCATTAATTCACTCAATGAATATTTGATGTTACTACATGCGAGGAGCTGTACAATATGGTTGGCAGACAGCGGAGAAGCAGAAGCAAGTTTCTCAGCTGCTCTACCCTGGTCTCCTTGTGGTTTCTCAGACACCCCAGGCACATGCTCACCTCAAGCCCTTTGCACTTGCTGTTACTCTGCCTTGAATCTTCCCCCCATATATCTGCACTACGTTTTCCTCTGGCCATCAGACCTAACATTTCAATACTACTCTCATTTTAAATCCCCTTCCTTGATAAATTTTCTCCCAGCCTTTATCACAATATAACATACTACATGTTTTACTTTTATTGTGTATTATCTGTCTCCCCTACTAGAAGGGAAGCCCCAGCGAGGGCAGGCATTTTGTCTGTTTTGTTCACTAGAATATCCAGCACTAGAAAAGTGCCTGGACTGTAGGAGACATTCAATAGACATTCATTGAATGAATGCTGCAGAATATCCAAGCTCCCCTGAAACAGGACACTTTATATCCAGAAAAAGAACCTTGTAAAATAAATAAGAATTTATTCTAATTATCTTACACGAGCAGTGAGGGTAGAGATAGAAGCATATCAAAAACTTTAGGGACCCAAATACCTACTATATTAACAGACAAATAGAAATAATCAACTTAACATTTTAAGATCTGCTTAAATTACCTTTTGGGAGGAATGGTAAATACAATAATTTTTAGAAATAGTGCCATAGTAAGAAACACCAATCATAAACTTCAAGTGACAAAAGGAAAAGAAAGAGAATTTTGCTGTTAGAATTATGCAAAATACAGAATAGTTAGTGTTAAAATAGCTCATGCTCTGTGGTAAAATAGAGGATACATTTTTAAGAAAAATAAATATCCTAGGCTTAAATGTCAACTTAGATTATTTTCTATTAAAGGGGAAAAAAGGAAACAGCAAAACAAGAAAGGTAAAACAAGAGAGCTAATAAATACCTAACTGAGAGAAAAGGATGATCCCAAAGCAGGAAGGACTGAATTAATACTACCAGCTATATAGATCAAATGGTCACGCATGAGTGGCGATCTTCACGGGACACCCTAGTTAGTTTGCTAGAACAGAATTTTCATAAACTGAAAGCTTGACTAGAGGGATCACATTCCCACTCTGCAGAACTTGGAAAAGAAAGAGCAAATATCCAGCCTCTCCATAATAAAAATAAGAAAAGCGTAAGAAATACTCTCAACTTGGAGAGTTACCTTACAGGAGCCACTACGTCTTTCTTCTCATTGCTCTCAGATTTAGGTGTGTGCACTTGTTGGAAATTTCGGATAGCTATTTTCTAGGGGATTGCATTGTTTCAAGAGTAAAAGATTTTTAAAAATCAAGGAAAGGATCCAGGTACAGCTACATCCTTCTCTTCCAGCATCAAAACAGCCAGCACTCATGCTTAAATCTCACATGGTGTCTATACTCAGTCTGGGTGCAAAGAAGCCACTTAGAAAGGATTTCGGCTAGCCCCACCGGGGCATTGAAGAACAACTATTACATTTCTTTCCTTCCTGCTTGTTCTGCCCCTTCTCGATTTGTTTTGTTTTGTGACAACATATTTTAGCAACAGCTCAAAACATGGCCTTGAATTTGAATTTATCATGTCCACGCACCACCTATGTTAAATGAGTATCTGCTGACACAGATAATAATTACACTCAGGGGAGACAGGAATCCAGGAACACTGTAAATAACGTGGTTACCCTTGAATGAGTCGCTTGGAATTTGTGAATCTACTAACAAGGGACTGTGCAGATGGACCACTTCAGGGACATGGAAATAATTTGGCAAACAGAACCCTTTTTGAGGGGACAATCTTGTAAAGTCCTTTACCTGTAACAAAGGAATGGCTGGCTCTCCAGAGAGCACAGGCTACTCTAGAGGAACTGGTGCCTCATAAAGGCTGCAATTCCTCAGTGATGCAGTTGGTGCAGTTTTGTTTCCATGGTAACTGTAGCCCATTTTAACCAGCACTTTTCAATATTCTCATAAAGGGATTAAAACTACCTACACAAAACACCTCAAAAATGAACACAAACTGTAAATACACTGTGGGTGAAACTAAAGCAATCTCATACCATGCTACTTCCATTTGTTTGTTGGTAGCTGGTGGGGGGGAGGCTGCTCTTGCTTCTGAATACAGCTTTCCTGATTTCCATGAAAATTAAAGACTTTTGCAATCCAAGGAGCTTCTGAACTTATTCTGGGTAGCCTTTTGGGCACAGGTTTTAGTGAACATAGTTTGGTATCCATATTGCATTTATTTATTCATACTTCTGATAAAATGATTTTTAATGCTACACAGAACCAAATCGATGGTTAATAGCTAAGTTCCTCTAAGTTAAGGGACTTCTGAAATCTTACTCTGAAGTGACACCCGGTGGCCTTCAATGACAAAGGCCAACAGCCTTCAATGGGCAAGACTTCACCAAAAAATCCCCATGATGTTTATGGCACTTTCCCAATGCCAATTCTTTTGTTTATTCTGCCAATGTTTACTATGCTGAGAATATGAAAAATTAAAGACACTCTTCACTGGTAAGTTTCTCAGTCTGATGAGAACTACTAAAATATCTTTTGTAAGGATTAATGCATTTTAAAATCTGCATGTCAATTGATAATAAATATTTATTTGTATAAATGATTATTCAAATATGGAATTATGCTGAGGTTCATCATTAAATGCTAGGATTTTTCTAAGTTCCTTATTCTGGTCCCTAGCAAATATTTATCGAATGCTTTTTAAAAAAAATTATTCAGGAAAATAATATGTGAACAAAATGAGAAGTTTAAAAGAGAAGTAGAAATTAAGAGAGAACTAAACAGAAATTCTTGAGCCAAAGAACACAATGAATGAAATGAAAAATGCAATAGAGAGTATCAACGACAGACTTAATCAAGCAGAAGAAAGAATCTATGATGTCAAAGACCGATCATTTACAAAGGAAAAAAGAATGAAAAAGAGTAAAGACAGCCTATGTGAATCATAGGATACCACTAACGGAAACAACCTCTGCATACTTGGAATCCCAGAAGGAGAAAAAAGAGAAAGGAGCAGAAATCTTGCTTAAAGAAATAATGACTGAGAATTTCCCAAATCTGGAGAGATTTGACATCCTAGTTTATGCAGACCATAAGTCCTCAAAAAGTTTCACCCAAAAAGGTCTTCTCCAAGACACATTATAAGAAAACTGTCTAAAATCAAAGACAAAGAGGGAATCTTAACAGCAGCAAGAGGAAAAAAAATGCTCACATACAAGGAAACCCTCATAAAGCTACCAGCAGGTTTCTCAGCAGAAACCTTGCAGGCCAGGAAAGAGTGAGATGATATGCAGACAGTGCTGAAAGAGAAAAAACTGCCAACTAAGAATCATTTACCTGGCAAAGCTGTCCTTCAGAAATGAAGGACAGATAAAGCTTTTCCCAGACAAAAGCTGAGGGAGTTCATCACCACGATGTCTGCCTAACAAGAAAAGCTGAAAGGGGTTCCTTGAGATGAATGAAGGCTAATCAGTAACATGAAAACATAAGAAAATATAAAACATACTGGTAAAGGTAAGTACACCAAATTCAGAATACTCTAATACTATAATATAGAGATGTGTTAATCACTTAACTCTAATATAAAGATTAAGGGAGGAAAATATTTTAAAATATTATAGCCATAATAATTTGTTAATGGATACATAATGTAAAAAGAGGTAAATTATGACATCAAAAACATAAAATGTGGAGGGAGGGAGAGGCAAAGGGTAAAGGTTTTGCATGCAGTAGAACTTAAGTTGTTAAATAAAATAGACTATTATATATCTAATGCTTTATGTAAGCCTTATGGTAACCACTAAGCAAAAATCTACAGTAGATACATAAAAGATAAAGAAGACGGAATCAAACATACCACTATGGAAAATCATCAGTCTACAAAAGAAGACAGCAAGAGAAGAAGAAATGAACAAAGGAACTATAAAATAGCCAGAAAACAATTAATAAGATGGCATTAGTAAGTCTTTATCTATCAATAATTACTTTGAATGCAAATGGATTGAATTCTCCAATCAAAAGGCATCGAGTGGCTGAAGGGATTTAAAAAATAAAAGACCTAACTATATGCTGCCTATAAGAGACTCACTTCAACTTTAGGACACAAATAGGTTCAAAGGGAAGACATGGAAAAAGATATTTCATGCAAATGGTAAGCAAAAGAGAGTAGAGGTAGCTATACTTATATCACACAAAATAGACTTTGAGTCAAAAACTGTATAAAAGACAAAGAAGGTTGTTATATAATGATAAGAGAGTCAATTCATCAAGAGGATATAGCAATTGTAAACATTTATGCACCCAACATCAGACCACCTAAATATATTAAACAAACATTAACGGACTTGAAGGAAGAAATAGACAGGAATACAGTAATAGTAGTGTACTTCAATACCCCACTTCCAACAATGAATAGATCGTTCAGGCAGAAAATCAATAAGGAAACATTGGACTTAAACTATACCTTATAGCAAAAGGACAAAACAGACATATAGAGAACATTCCATCCTACAGCAGCAGTATACATATTCTTCTCAAGCACACACAGAACATTCTCCAGAATAGATCATATGGTAGGTTACAAAACAAATCTTAGCAAATTTAAGAAGCATGAAATTATACCATGTATCTTTTTCCTAATACTACAGTATCAAACTAGAAATCAATAACAGGAGGAAAACAAATGTGTGGAAATTAGCACACTCCTGAACAACCAATAGGTCAAAGAAATCAAAAGGAAAATAATAAAATATCTTGAAACAAATGAAAATGAAAACATACCAAAATTTATGGGATTGAGCAAAAGCAGTTCTAAGAGGGAAGTTTATAGTGATAAATGCCTACATTGAGAAAAAAGAAAGATTTCAAGTAAACAACCTAACTATGCACCTCAAAGAAAAAAGAAGACCAAACTAAGCCCAAACTTAGCAGAAGGAAGGACAGATCAGAGTAGAAACAAATGAATTGGAAACCAGAAAATAATAGAAAAGATCAATGAAACTAAGAGATATTTAATTGACAAAACTTCAGCTTAACTAAACAACAACAAAAAAAGACAACTCAAACGGAATCAGAAATGAAAGAGGAGACATTAAAACTGATACTACAGAAATACAAAGGATCATAAGAAACAGTTATACACCAACAAATTCAAAAAACTAGAAAAAGTGCATAAATTCCTAGAAACATACAACCTACCAAGACTGAATCATGAAGAAATAAAAAATCTGAACAAATCAAGAACAAGTAAGGAGATTGAATTAGTAACCAAAAGCCTCCCAACACAGAGAAGCCCAGGGCCAGATGGTTTCACTGATGAATTCTACCAAAGACTTAAAGAATTAATGCCAATCTTTCTCAAACTCTATCAAAAAATTGAATAGGAGGGAACACTCTCAAACTCATTTTACCAGCCCAGTATCACCCTGATACCAAAGCTAGACAAGGACAACACAGGGAAAAAAAAGCTACAGGCCAATATCCCTGATGAATATAGACAGAAAAATTATAAACAAAATACTAGCCAACAGAATCCACCAGCACATTTAAAGGATCATACACCATCATCAAGTGGGATTTATCCTCAGGAAGCAAGAATTGGTCAACATATGCAGATCAATGCATATACCGCAATAACAGAGCAAAAGATAAAAATCATATGATCATCTCAATAGATGCAGAAAAGTATTTGACAAAACACAACATCCTATCATGATAAAAACTCTTGACATATTGGGTATAGAAGGAACACAACATAATAAATACCATAAATGACAACCCCACAGCTAACTTCATACTCAAGGGTGAAAGGTTGAAAGCTCTTACCCTAAGATCAGGAACAAGACCAAAGTGCCCACTCTCACTGGTCCTATTCAACATAGTACCGAGAGTCCTAGCCAGAGCAATTAGGCAAGAAAAATAAATAAAAGGAATCCAAATAGGAAAGGAATACATAAAATTATCTCTGTTTGCAGAAGATATGATCTTATATATAGAAAATCCTAAAAACTCTACCAAAAAACTCTCAGAATAAATAAACTCAGTAAAGTTAAAGGATACAAAATCAACATACAAAAATCAGCTGTGTTTCAACACACTAACAAACTGTCTGAAAAAGAAGCAAAACAGCCTTGTTCATAATAACATCAAAAACAGTAAAATACTGGTCATGTCAGCATCATGGCACCATGAGTCATTTCGTTTTTCTCTCCCCTTTGATTTACAACTAACTTGACATCCATAACTAAACAAAAGTTCCTCTGCACAGTACACTAGGACCCCCAGAGATCCTCGCACCCGTGCATGCAAAAGTGGTTGGAGAGGATCTCAGAGGAGGCTGCGGATCCATGGAAGTCATGAGCTTGCCCCACTTGCTGCCATTGCTGACAAAGGTAATGTGGGGAGTTCAAACCTGGGTGGACACTCAAGGGAGATAATTCGTGGAGGCCTAGCCTGCCTGACAAGAGAACTTGGCAAGCCTTTGGAACGGGATAGAGATGAGTCTGGAGGCAGAAGAAAGGGAAGAATGAGCTGAGGTGGCCCCATTCACGAGAGCTGCCACTGCCACTGCTCAGAGTGGCAGAAAAGGGAGGTGGAAAGTGAATGTGGTGAGTGATAACCGCCTAGCCGTGCATCTGGAAAGACACAATTCTGTACACAACACCTGGATTTCTGAAGAGGGACCTCCTTGACTGGGAGGAGGGAGAGGAAAAGAAAGAAGGCAAAGATCATTGAAGGAACATGTTTTCTGCTGTCTACTCTGAGATTTTAGAGGAGGTCCACCCATGGACCTCTGGGACTCCCGCACTGGAGGATCCCCCTACTGGGCTGCAGGCACCCCCAAAAGCCCCAAGTGCTAAGCCCACACCTCCCCCTACTCTGTCACCAGCTTTTTTCACGTGTGCTCCCAAGTGTAGAGGTGAGAGTTAGCACCAGTAAGAGAAACCAACTCTTGCGCTACAGTGCCACCTTCTGAAAAACAAAAGAAAGGCTTCTAATCGCCAGCCTGGAGAACTGTTAGAACCAAGCTAAACAAACTACACTACGAAGTTAATTGTAATAAAAGTAGTATGGTTCTGGCACAAAAATAGACACATAGACCAAGTGAACAGAACAGAGAGCCCCAAATTAAGTCCTGCATATATGGTCAACTTATATTCAACAAGGAAGCGAACAATACCTAATGTGGGAAGGATGGTCTCTTCAACAAATGGTGCTGGGAAAACCGGATAAACACATGCAGAACAATGAAATTAGAACCTTATCTTACTCCATGGACAAAAATTAACTTAAAATGGATCAAAGACTTAAACATAACACTGACACTATAAACTTCTAGAAGAAAATGTAGGGAAGAAGTTCCTCAACATTGGTCTTGGCAATCATTTTTTGGGTAAGATGCAAAAAGCATAAATAACAAAAGCAAAAATCAGCCAGCGGGACTACTTAAAAAGTTTAAAAGCTTCTGCACAGCATAAGAAACAACTACCAAAATGAAAAGGCAAGCTATAGAACGGAAGAAAAATTTTGCAAACCATCTATCAGATAAGGGGTTAATACCCAAAATGTATAAAGAACTCAATCAACTCAACCAACAACAACAAATCCAATAAAACAGTGGGCAGAAGAACTAAATAGACGTTTTTCCAAAGAGGACATCCAAATGGCTAACAGGCCATTTCATGGGAAAAGATGCTCAATATCACTAATCACCAGGGAAATGCAAATCAAAACCACAATGAGAGATTACTGCACCCCTCTTAGAATGGCTATTATCAAGAAACGGTAACAAGTGTTGGTGAGGAGGTGAAGAAAAGGGAACACTTGCCCACAGTTGGTAGGAATGTAAATGGGTGGAGCCAGTATGAAAACTGCTGAGTGAAATAAGAAACGAGATATAATACCATTTACATAAGTGAAAACTACACACATTTACTTTTTTTAAATATTTTACAAGAACACATATAAACAAAAGCTGAATATTAAATACATTACAGAGTAAGGGAAATGGGGAGATGTTGGTCAGATGTGCAAACTTCCAGTCATAAGATTAATAAGCACTGGAGATCTAATGTACAGCATAGTAATTATAGCTAACAACATTGTAGTATATACTTGAAAGCTGTTAAGAGAGTAGATCTTAAATGTTCTCACCAAAAAAAGAAATGGTACTTATGTGATGTAATGAAGGTGTTAGCTAAAGCTATGGTGGTAACCATTCTGCAATATATAAGTGTATCAAATCAACAAGTTGTACATCTTAATTTTATACAATGTTATACGTCAATTACACCTCAATAAACCTGAGGGGAAAATCCATGGAAGCAGAGGGAAAAAGTCTCCCCAGGTATATCAAAATAAATAAACAAACATATTACGATCTTTACCTACTAGATGGAGAGATATGACACTGGGGAATATGAACAAAAGAGAGGAAGCAAGGAATCCTTTGAACACTCCAACAAGAAGTTCAATTCACTTAGAAGGAAAAATGGTCAACCCTAGAAGACAGTGGAACATCACAAAGTCCTTAAAAAATGAGTAAGTCAAGAAATTATACCCAATCAAGCTAAGTTAAAAATTCCAACCAAATATTTTTGAAAAGAAAACAAACCATGTGGTGAAATAATTTTTAAAACCTTTAAAAGGCAACATCACACACAATAATGACATATCAAGAAAAATAGATTTAACTCACCTATTCAAAGAAAAATCTTTATATTAGATCATACAGCAAAACACAATACTATACTATATACAAAAAAAATGCCTGAAACAAAATTATTTATACAGGTTGAAAATAAAATCATGGACAAGTTTGTCTGGCAAATGCAAACAAAAAGAAAGCAAGAGTTGCAAAAATAGATGAAGTAGAATTCTGGCCAAAGAGCATTAAACTAACAAAGAACAACAAAAGGGTAAAGAAGCAAATCACTTCATTTTAGGCTTCAGAGAAGTATCATAAATAATTTCTAAGGAAATGAGAAGCTGCAAATAAATAGATAAATAATCATTAAGCACATAAGGAAACAATGCACCATGAGCAAGTGGCAGAAGAATCAGACAGCAGAAAGGTATTCACAAAAATTTTAGCTACTGGAATCCTCAGACACACGTTAAAAACACCTACTCTTTTCAAAGAAATAAAATCAAGCTTAAACATAGCTTCAGGGAAGAGGGCACTATGTAAAACGACCTAGCAGATCTTTAAACACCAAACAATTTCTAGAAATAAAAAATATAATAATAAACATTCAATGATAGACTCAATAGCAGATCAGATATAGGTGAAGAGGCAAATTAAATTATCCAGCAGGCAAATAGAGAAAGAAGTGGAAAAATGTGAGAGTAGTTAAGAGGCACAGAAAATAGAATGTGACAGGATATTACATATCTAATTAGAGTTCAAGAAGAATGAGCCAGAAGCAATATTTGGGGAGATAATGGCTGAGGCTTTTCTAGAACTGAGGAAAGACATTATGTCACATATTCAAGATGCCCTAACAAATGCCAAGAAGAACAAAATGAAAAGACGACCACACTGAAATAAATTTTAATCAGTGAAAAATTACCAAAGATAAATAGAAATCATCCTAGAAGTATTCAGAGGGAGGGAAAAAGGGCCAAATTATCTACAAAAAGTGACTGTTAGATTGACAGCGGAATTTTCATCAGCAAGAATAGAAAACAGAAGGCAGTGGAACAATTTCCTTGATGTACTGATAAATTCTGCCCATCTATATTCTACATCCAGCGATAATTCATTCAAGAATAAGGGTGAAACAGGCATTTTCATACAAGCAAAAATTGAGGATATTCCCACCAGCAGACCCTCACCAAAGATGTACTTTAGGCAGGAAGAAAGAGGTCTCACATAGACAGTGTGAGATACAAGAAGAATGTAAGCAAAGTGGTAAAAATTTGGGGATGTAAAAGTGAAAATGACTACATAAATACTATTTTAACTTTTAAAATAAAATAAAGAACACCACCACATAATGTGGTTGGGGTAGGCTAACGGAATTCAGGAGTCTTAAGGTCCTGTATAATCTGGGAGGAAAATAATGTTATTGATTAAAGTTAGACTTTGAAAAGCCATGCATGTTATTATTTCTAGGTTAACCAGTAAGTGAAAAGAAATAGAGTACATAACTACAAACGACTGGGGGGAAATGGAATGAGAAAAAAGTGCTTACACAAAATTTTAAAAATAAGAGAAAGAAAACAAAATGGTTGGGTCACACACAAAGTACAAAATAAACTGGTAGACATATTCCAAATATAGGAATAATTACATTAAATGTAAATGGACTAAACGTTCCACTCAAAAGACAAACACTATGATACAAGGTGTGGGGGAGTCCAAATATAGGCTGTTTACAAGTGATATGTATAAAATTAAAATATATATGTTAAACATAAAAGGATGGAGAAAATTATACTATGCAAATTCTAAACAAAAGAAATAACAGACTTCAAGATAAAAACATTACTGGAGATACAGGGGTCACTTCATAATGACGAAAGTTTCAATATACCATAAGGATAACTATGTTACATTTAGAAGCACCTGAGGACATTTTTATTTTATATAAAGAAAAACTGAACAGAACTTGCCTGTGACTGGCAAGTCCATGATCATAACGAAAGGTTTTCACACACTATGCTCAACAATTGATAGAGTAAGTAGACTGAAAAAAAGTAGTAAGAATATAAAATATTTGAAGACCATAGTTAAGAAAAGCGACATAACGGATAGACATATATATAGACACTGCACCCAATAATTGTGGAGCACACTCTTTTAACCGCAAATCAACCTTCAAGAAATTTGACATGTAGTGGGCCATAAAGTACATCTCAAAACTTCAAAGGATGTAAAGATACAGACCAAGTTCTCTAGCCACAATGCAATCAAACTAGAAAATAGCAAAAAGACAGCTAGAAAAATCCCATACCATTGAGAATTAAGAAATACATTTCTAAGTAACCTTTGGTCAGAGAAGAAATCAAAATAAAAAATATTTTAAAATAATAACAAATATTATATATTACAATGTGTGGGATTCACATACAGAAATGCTTAGAGAGAAATGTATATAGCATTAAATCAATAATAATATAGGAAATAATATATGAGAATATCTTTGACTTTTTGGTAGGGAAGAATTTCTTATTATTAAAAAAGTAATAACCATAGAGAAAAGATTGATAAATTAGAATTCATTAAAATTAAAAACTTTTATTTATCAAAAAAGTGGTCAGAAAGACATACAGAGAGAGCATCATACACAGAGAGAAGTACAAACCACAAAGAGGAAGAAGATATTTACCAGACATATAACCAAGTCCAGAACAGATGACAAACTCCTAAATACTGATATAAAAAGACAATTCTACAGACAAATAGGAAAGACATTTTAAACACTACACAAAAGAGGAAATTCTGGCTAATAAACATAAAATGATGCTTAACCTTAATCAGTGATATTCACATTAAAACCAATATATATGTTCACCCACTCACACATGTCAAAATTGTAAAATACTGAGCATTGGTGAGGATGTGGAGCAACAAAACACTCATACACATCAGGTAGGAAAGTAAATTGATACAAGCATATTGGAAAAAATAGTTTGGCACATCTGAAACTATTAAAGATATATATATTCTATGGCCCAGCAATTCTACTCCTAAAAATATACCTAGAGAATATTTTTCACATATGCCCCAGGAGAAATGTACCTCATTCTTCACAGTGATATTATTTATAACAACCAAAACTGCAAATAATCCAAATATCCCACGGCACTACAATGGACAAATTATGGTATATTCATATAACCGAATGCTATATTGTGATGAAAATGAATATACATGACCTGCATGCATCAGCATAAATAGATCTTAGAAATGATTCTGAGCAAAAGAAGCAGGCCACACAAGATATATACAATAGGATGCCATTTGTTTAAATTTCAAATCAAATCAAACTAAACTACATATTATTGAGGGAGGCATATAAAGAAAGTAAAATTATAAAAATCAACAGGATTTTCACAAAAGCCAGGCTAGTCATTACCTCTGTGAGAGGTGGAGGGAACTAACAAGGTCTGATTCATGTGAAAGGATTCTAAGCCAATGGAACTTTCTAGTTCTCTCTCTGAGTCGTGGTTACATATGTGTTCACCTTATAATCATTCTTTGAACTGTACATGTTTTAAATTCTCTTCAGAATGTATAATATTTTTCACAAAGTAAAAGTGAAAAATTAAAAATCGAACACAAAATTAAGATCAACAGTTCGCTGTGAAGCGGGATGCAGGGTGCTGAGATGGGTTTGGCCGGGAACAGACCAGGTTTCAAAACAGTAATGGTTGGTGGTTTGCAGATGTTTCTTATATTGATATACCAAGTATCCTGCACATAATTTATAACTATCTGAATCTTCCTGATACTTAATTTAAAACGTAGAGAAAAAATAAGCAGTTCAGAAACATCCTAAAGAGTGGTCAGGTGCCACACTAATTCACAACACTGTGAACTGGCCTGGAAACCTTTATACCACTGTTACATGAGAAAATGAATTCAGAAGTGTAATAACTTAGCCACACAACTTTTTGGAACATTGCTAATACAATGCAAGTGACCTGCCTACGTGGGGATGGTGCCCCCACCGAGCCCTCCTGTGAGCCAAAGAGGAGGCGTGCCGGTTGATGGGATGTGGGTCCCAGGCTGAATGCTTCTCACCACGAGACGCCATTGTTCCTGAGTGAAGGCCTCTGCTTCTCCCCTTGACCTTCACGCACATTTGGAGCTGGTAAGCAGGCCATGCTGCTCTCTCCAGAGCCTGGCCACAATCACTCTGTAAAGCTGTTTTATTTGTAGCAATTTGAATAACAGCCCCGTCTACCAAAATCAGATCAATTTTGCTTTATTCTGCAAAAGAGTTTAGTGTTCTCTTACCTCTGTCTTCCAAGTTTTGCAGTTTATGTTTGAAGCTAGTACTTTTCATCAATGACTCTTGGTTCACAGTCTTAAAAACAAAATAAACACACCGCAAATACATAAGAAATAAGAAACTACCCACAGCTAGAAGGACCTGCAACTAAAATATACAACTATGTACAGGGCGGGTTCGGGGAGATAAAGCAGAAAAAAGAAACTAGTGGTGCTACATTATCCCTTAAGAAGAAATAACCCAGGACATTTTGCAAATATGCTATTAATTTTTGAAAACCAGATGAATAACCAACAATTAAATAGTACCTTAGATACATTTTCTTCAACTCCTGAGTGCTCCAAGGAAGAGAGATTGCCCAGTGGGTGGGGACTTTGAAGTTCTGAGTGTTAGAGAGAACAGTTTCAAAGGAATAAACACACTAAGGAGCAACTTTAGGCAATAACATTGCACTATTACTCTCTATATTAAATCTCACCATCAGAAAAAATGGGACAGTTCTAAATTAAAAAAATTTTGTATCTTTCAGGGGATTTATCGGCATTAGGTTTGTAGATCTGTAAATAAAAGGAATAACCAGCTACCTCAACTAGATCAGCATCTTTAGTAGCTGCCCATCTGGCCCCAAAGACATGGGAGAGGATTCTACCACCTCGCCTTGTGATCCTTCTCTTTCTCTCTCTTGGACCCACTCCTTTGTTTCCTCTTACTCTCTAATGCTATATTTCCCTTTCTCTTTTTTCTGCCTGCGGCAGCCAAGCTAACAGGTTGTCAGTCGCGTGCTTACTAAGTGCCGTTATGTGCCTGGAGATGTGCTAAGCTGCAGAGTAACAGTGACGAACAAAACAAACTCCCTACTCTTACAAATTTAAAGGATGCGAACAGTTTGAATAAAATACAGTGGGGGTTAAGATAAACCTTATAGGTGAATGGTTGGCAAATTCTGACCCATCAGGCCAAATCAGGTCAGCCACCTGGTTTTATAAATAAAGTTTTATGGAAACACAGCCACGCCTGTAGGTTTACATCTTGTCAGTGGCTGATTTTATGCTGTGACTGCCGAGGTGAATATTTGCAACAGAAGCCATATGGACCAAAAAGCAAAAAATGCTTTTATCTGGTTCTTTATAGAAAATATTTATCAACCCCTGCTATAAGTCACCATTTGAGTTTTATTGCTTCTTTAAAAGAGGAAAAATACCAGCAATTCCTATGCACAAGCTGGTCTCAAATGTGAAAGCACAATTAAGATACAATATCCTGTATCTTTTGCCAATGAGGACATTAAAGAGAATGGCAATCATATCTTCACACTTTCTTCAACAGATATTAAAAGAAAAATGTTTTATTTCCAACTATCTTTCCCCAAACATAATTTTTTCTACGTAAACTTAACAGAAAATCAGGTACCTGTTTTCTGGGCAGAATCTTCAGGAGTTAAAAAGACAGAACTACCCTGAAATTTTTTTCCAGAAACTTTTGGAGGTGTGGCATTATTTTGCCTGGAGGTATTTTTCTATAAAGGTGATAGAAGTTTAGCTTAAAATAGAGTACTTTTTAAAAGTGTTAAACATTCACAACCACTCAAAACAAATTATCAAAGAACTCTAAGACATCGCCAATACCCTTTAATAGAATTTAAGTATTAGATTTACTCCATTTGAAAATAAACGCTAAGAACATAAGATCTAAGAGTTGGAAGTACATTAGGTCATACATCAGTTGATACCTCTGAATCAAAGACAACTCAATCAAAGTTGTCAAAGTGTGGTCCCAGACCAGAGCATCGCAACACGTCGGGGCCTGGTGGAAATGCAAATTCTCAAGCCCCACCTGTGATCCACTCAATCAGAAACTCTGGGACAGGACCCAGAAACCTGCATGTTAACAAGCCACCCTGATCATTCTGATGATCACTAAAATCTGAGAGCCATTGCCCTCGATCAGGAGTCAGCAAACCATAGCTCACTGCCTCTTCTTGTAAATAAAATTTCATTGGAACATGACACAACCATTCGTTTAGGTATTGTCCAAGGCTGCTTGTGTGCTACAATGGCAGAGTTGAATAGTCGCCACAGAACCCATACGGCTCCCAGAGTCTGAAACATTTACTCCCTGACCCTCTACAGGAAAAGTTTGCTGACCCCTGCTCTAAATTATTCTCTTATACTCCAACACAGAGAAGTGAATTTTTTTTTTTTTTTTAAAAACCCAACTTTTTTTTTTTTTTTAAAGATTTTATTTTTTCCTTTTTCTCCCCAAAGCCCCCCGGTACATAGTTGTGTATTCTTCGTTGTGGGTTCCTCTAGTTGTGGCATGTGGGACGCTGCCTCAGCGTGGTCTGACGAGCAGTGCCATGTCCGCGCCCAGGATTCGAACCGACGAAACACTGGGCCGCCTGCAGCGGAGCGCGCGAACTTAACCACTCGGCCACGGGGCCAGCCCCAGCCCCCAGAGAAGTGAATTTTGAATACCAATATTTGTACCAAGTCAGGAATGTCCTCACTGAAAATCAGCATAGACTTCTTGTCGGTTGTACAGCTTAAATTCATGGATTCTCAAAGCTTTGATGTTTCTTTGGGCTTATTTAAACCGAAAGCTATATTTACTAAAAACTGTTCTTTTGGCTTATTTCTAACTGATAATTCATTATTTCAGATTAAACTATTCAACAAATATTTAGGTACTTACTCTGGCCCACAGGTGTAATCTGTAAACTATTTCTGTCATTACAGAACATGAGAGCTCCTTAGAGTCACAGGGGGCAACAATCCCCAGGCTGACGGAAGGAGGCAGGTCAGGGGCAGATAACTAGCTATGACCGGAGCACCAACCGCATGGTATTTCTGCACAGGCAGGCAGGGTGCCGTTCATGCCCTCAGAATCCCGGCAGCCTCTCCCTTAGAAAACTCGTATACACTTGGCACTACACGCTAGTGTGTATGTGTGCAAATATATTTAATACATACACACACATAAATATATATCATTTGACAGGGAACAAAAGCCAACTGCCGAAAGAGGTAATTCAGCTAATATCAGGCAAAACCAGGCTTTGAATTGGTCTAGAGGACACCTGTGTCCGTATTCTTAACTTCTT
Source organism: Equus quagga (assembly GCF_021613505.1). Taxonomy (NCBI): domain Eukaryota; kingdom Metazoa; phylum Chordata; class Mammalia; order Perissodactyla; family Equidae; genus Equus; species Equus quagga. Next base: position 52,890,191 of record NC_060281.1, read on the forward strand.
TGCTATAAAACAAGGACAACTGAAGGCAATTAGGAAACTTGGAGAGTTTATTCAACATGTATATAAGCCTGAAGGCATTTCAGCCACTTGCAAAATAAAAATTTAAATGTTTAGATGACTGAAAGCTTTGAAAGTAGTAAGTCAACAAACCAAAACTAAGGGAGGATTAAACCAACAAGCCAACTTTAAAATGGAAATTTAGAAGCACAGATATTTGCAGGAAATAAGAATAGCCCAGATTTTAAGCGCTGCTCATAATAAGTCTTTCAGCGACATTTGGGAACAGTGAAGAAAGATCTTAAATCTTTACCCAAGGTTTACTTTACTAAATGTTTGGGAGTTCTTGCAGTTTTATTGACAGTTGTTTTCATGTCAGTAACCCAGTGGTTTGTTATTCTCATATTCCTGAAACAAGTTTTTTTGAGAATTGAATGCAGTTTAACCCTAAACAGATTGACCTGTGTCATGTTAATGCCACAAGGGCACATGGCAGCCCAGATAAAATATACTCACTTCGTCTTTCTCACGGTCACTGCCACTACTGGGAGGGAAGAGTGGCAAGACTAAAATGAAAGGAAATAAGCATACAATGGATAAGTTTATGTATGAGAAATACAAAAATTCATTTCCCCCTCTCCCAGTTACACACGTCCGCGCCAGAAGCAATTCCCACTTCCTATAGCTTGCTCCACTGTCTAGCTCTTAATATTCACCTTGTTGCTCAGCACCCCGCATGAACTCTGCTCTAGACCCTGTCCCTGAACGCTGTCTTCGCCTCCTCAGCCTGTCCTTGTAGTTTTACCTAACCTAGAATGCTTCCCCTTCTCCACAGCTCTTCAAATCCTATTCTTTTCCCAAGGATCAGCTCCAGTCCCACCCACCTCTTCCTTCAAGCTTTTTCTAATGATTCCAGCTCACGTCAGATTCCTCTTATCTGAACTCCTACTCCATTTATCTACACCTCAGAATGAACAATTTTTGGTCAATTCCATATTCTGTTGTACTGTTTCACACATGTACATTTTGCCTTTCCAGTGTAATGGTAGCCAAGGAGGATCACATGATCATATATTTATTACCCTCTCCCATCATGTACTGAAAAATACCTGCTGATTTATTTGAAAAGTGACTTGAAAGAAGACATATACCAAACTTACTTTTTACCCTACTTCTGATTCTTGTCTTTTTTCTACCAGAATATGGTTTTAGGGATTTTCTTTTCTGGTCATTTGTCCAAGGCAGCTCACTGGTACTGGTACTTGAATCTGGATTACTCTCTGAGAAGAGGTGTTTCCTGTAATCAAGCTTCTATAACACAGGTGATGAACGACAACTATTAAAGACATGTTAGTGCTATTTATGTACAATTAAATGTATTATAAAGTTAGACAAAAGAAAAGTAACTCCTTCTCCTAGAAGACTGGGCTGTCTTATATAATAAAAAGGCACAGAAGCACAGAGGGAGCAGGAAAAGGAAAAATGGATTATTTCTTTACTGCTGTTGTAAAGGATGACAAAATCCTCTCTAATCAAATACTTGCAACTGACAAGATACTACGGTCACTGTTCAAAAGCTGATGCACCTGAATATTGTCTTGACAATATAACTTCAAAAAACTAACCCAAACGACAAAAAATATATATATAAAAATAATTTTTGCAAAGACATGCTTGTCTAGATCTTAGAGGAATCAAAATAAAACAAGAGGGTCATTTCTATTTAAACCTTAAAGCATTCTGAACTTGAGCCTGGACTTTAAAGGGTAGAGATTCAGGGCGAGTGTAATCCATCCTGGTGGATCATTCATCTATACTTTGATATTTATACATCTAAAAACTTTTTGCTTTTGGATTCGTTTCTACAAATGCTTTGACAAATAAATGTTTACGCTGGATTTTTATATGGAGTGTCTTTTAATAAAAAAGCATACTCTCTTCGAGCCCTGTCTGTTGTACCCTTCCAGGGCACTCAGTCCTTAAGCCACCATGCCTCCAGAGGGGCGCCACCATTCACCTGGTAACAATTCATTTTCCTTTCAGGCACGGGAGGAGTCTTATGAATCCAAACCGATTAAGTGGTGACAGTATCTTATATAGTGTTCTCAGATATGAAATGCACCGGCTGGAGGACACCCCCTGGGCCTGGAACGGTGAAGTACAGAATTAGCTCCTGAGGCCATTGCTACGTCAGGATAAGAACCAGGGTCACCTTTATTTATGATAGTACAACTCATAACATTTAAGGTAGGTGATGGAGAGGTACCTATTTTTCAAATGAATTCATTTTTAAAGACCCAATTACTCCTACTTTAAAATGCTTAGCAGTTCAACATTTTGTAGAGAAGGTCATTGTTAAAAGGAACCTTGTGAGCCAGGCCTATTTGCATCTTACTCATAACGGGTTGGGGCTACCACCACATTTGTTCCAGAGTTCTTCAGCCCAGTGACTTGTAAAGAGCGAGCCTTACTTCATTTAATGCTCCCAATTAAAAGACCAGCCATCAAGGCCTTCCCAGTTTCTTGATTTTATATAAAAAGGTGTTGAAAGTTATTTACAGAAATGAAAGAATCTAGAGCAGTGGTTCTTAAATTTGGCTGCATGTAAGAATCATCAAGACGAGGCTTTTAAGAAAATCCCCATGCCTGGACACTACTCCGGATCAATTAAGTCAGAATCTTTGGGGAAGGGACCCAAGCTTCAGTAGTTTCTTCAGCTCCCCATGTGATTCCAGTTGGAGGACCAGGCAGCTGAGAGGGAGGACCATTGTGAAGAGAAAGCCAGGAGCCTTAACTCATTTGTTTGAAGCCCATGATCTCAATTTTAGAAAAAGTGTTCATTTAATATTCATAAAAAGATTTTTTTTAATACGCTGACCATAGGCTTAGAGCATGGTGCTTCCCAAAGCAAGAGCTACACTGCAGAGGTGTGATTTTGTGCACAGGAACAAAACCGTGTCATCGAATCAGTGAAAAAATACTGGTTCGATTCAGTAACACTTCTGATTCTATTCAGGATAAATCTTAGGTGCTGGTAGGTCTTTAGCACTCTCTTCTGCTTACTAATCCTTTTGAACAAAGCAAGACCAGGCTTTAGGCTCAAAACCTAATACGAGTAAAAGGATAGCTCGATATGATAACTTTGCTATTTTCTGTTGTATTTTTGGGAGGCTCACCTACTAACGTTACAACTAATATAGATTTTCCATTTGAAAGTGAAATAATTCCTTTTAAAATAAGTTCAAGATAAGTTTAGTTAAGAAAAATAGAGATAAAGAGCAGAGTGATGAAAAAATTTGAAGAAGGTATACAAATAACAAAATTTAGGAAGTATTGCCCCCCAACAATAAAAGTTACCCCATTACCGACATCCTTGTTTCCTGCTTTCCGTCATCCTCAAAAGCAGACTCTTCCCTAAAATAAAACATATCGAATTAACGGGACTGTCCCACCGTCACCTTCTCCTCCCCACACTTCACAACCCTAACTCTCTTTCCCTTCTGATCGTGAGCCCAGCACATGGGAAGAAACTTGTGTTGAGCCCTTCTCTGTCAGTCACACAAGGAAGAGGAGGGCAGGGTGCGGTCAGCAAGCTGTGGCCCTGCTGCCGACAGTGTTTCCCATCTGGCTCTACCTTAGAATCAACTGGGGTACTGAAAAAGCAAGCTTTTCTTAATGATAAGTGATGCTGAGCATCTTTTCATGCACCTGTTGGCCATTTGTATGTCTTCTTTGGAGAAATGTCTATTCAAATCCTTCCCCCATTTTTTCAATCAAATAATTTTTTTGCTATTGAGTTGCAGGGGTTCCTTATATATTTTGGATATTAACCCCTTATCAGATATATAGTCTGCTATTATCAAAAAAACCAAAGTGTTGGTGAAGATATGAAGAAACTGGAACACTTGCACATTGTTCATGGGAATGTAAAATGGTATAGCCACTATGGAAAACAGTATGAAGTTTCCTCAAAAAATTAAAAATAGAACTACCATATGATCTAGCAATTCCACTTCTGCGTATATATCTAATAGAATTGAAATCAGGATCTCAAAGAGGTATCTTCACTCTCACGTCCACTGCAGCATTATTCACAATAGCCAAGATATGAAAACAATCTGTGTGTCCATTGATGGATGAATGGATAAAGAAAATTCAGTATACACAGACAATGGAATACTAGTCAGCCTTAAAAAAGAAAGAAATCCTGCACTACGCAACAACATGGATGAACTTGGAGGTCATCATGCTAAGTGAAACAAGCCAGTCACAGAAAGACAAATACTGCAAGATTCCACTCATATGAGGTATCTAAAGGGGTCCAACTCATAGAAAGAGAAGAGAACGGTGATTGTTAGAGGCTGGGGGGTGGGGAGGAGAAAATGCAGAGTAGTTATTCAGCAGCTATAAAGTTTCAATTGTCCAAGATGAATAAGTTCTAGGTATTAGTTATACAGCATTGTACTTATAGTTAACAATACTGTATTGAGCAATTAAAATTTTAAGAGGGTAGAGCTCATGTTGTGTTTTTTCTAATTTTATTTTTTTAAACTGGCACCTGAGCTAATATCTGTTGCCAATCTTCTTTTTTTCTTCTTCTTCTCCCTAAAGCCCCCCATATTCGTATTCTAGTTGTGGCATGTGGGATGCCTCCTCAGCGTGGCTTGATGAGTGGTGCCACGTCCACACCCAGGATCTGAACCAGCAAAACCCTGGGCCACCGAAGTGGAACAAGCAAAACACAGGGGCCAGCCCTGTGGCCGAGTGATTCAGCTCCCATGCTCCACTTTGGTGGAACCTAACCACCTGGCCACAGGGCCAGCCCCTCATGTTGTGTTCTCATCACAATAAAAAAAAGTTAATGCACCCTCATTTCCGAGAAACCATTGATCTACTTTCTATCTCTATAGACTGGTTTGCATTTTCTAGTATTTTATATAAATAAAATCATACAATATGTAGTACTCTTTTGGTTTTGGTCTGGCTTCTTTCACTTGGCATGATTACTTTGAGATTCATTCATGTTGTGTTTATTGATCACTAATTCCTTTTTATTTTTTTTTTTAAGAATTTTATTGCTTATCACATATTCTACTGTTTTTTTTTTTTTTTTTTGAGGAAGATCAGCCCTGAGCTAACTGCTGCCAATCCTCCTCTTTTTGCTGAGGAAGACTGGCCCTGAGCTAACATCCGTGCCCATCTTCTTCTACTTTATATGCGGGACGCCTACCACAGCATGTCTTGCCAAGCAGTGCCATGTCTGCACCCAGGATCCGAATCAGTGACCCCTGGGGTGCCAAAGCGGAACATGTGCACTCAACCGTTGCACCACCGGGCCAACCCCTTTTTATTTCTAAGTAGTATTCCATTGTATGGATATAACAAAATTTATTTACCCATTCATCTATTGATGGACATTTGGGTTGTTTCTAGTTTGGGGCTGTTACAAATAAAGCCGCTGTAAACATTCACATAGGTGTAATGGTTAAGTTCAGGCACTCTGCTTCCACGGCCTGGGGCTGGGGTTCATGGGTTTGGATCCTGGGTGCGGACCTACACACTGCTCATCAAGCCATTCAGTGGCAGCATCCCACATACAAAATAGAGCAAGATTGGCAAAAATGTTAGCTCAGGGACAATATTCCTCAAGCAAAAAAAGAGGAAGATGGGCAACAGATGTTAGTTCAGGGCCACTCTTCCTCACCAAAAAAAATTCATGTACATGCCTTTGAGTGACATATGCTCTCTTGAGTAAACATAGAAATAGCTGGCCCAAAGGATAGGTGTATATTTAACATTTTAAGAAACTACCAGAGTTCCAGTAGCTCCACATCCTCATCAACACTTGCTATAGTCAGTCTTTTTAATTTTAGCCATCCTAATACATGTGTAGTAATATTTCAATATGGTTTTAATTTACATTTCCCTAGTAGCTAATAATGTTGGGCGACTTTTCATGTGCTTATCTGTCATCTATGTGTCTTCCTTGGTGAAGTAGCTATTCAAATTTTTTGCCTATATTTTTATTAGGTTCTATTTTTATTATTGAATTTTGAGAGTACTTAATATATTTTGGGTACAAGTCCTTTATCAGATAGACACGTCTACAAATATTTTCTGCAAGCTGGTCCTTTCAGTCCCCTAACAGTGTTTTCTGAAGAGTAGAAGTTTTTAATATTGATTAACCTCAATTTATCAATTTGTTCTATTATTCGTTCTTTTACGATTAGTTTTACACCAAATTATGCTTTTGGTGTCATATCTAAGAAATTTTTGCCTAACTCAAGGTCACAAATATTTTTTCTTATGTTTTCTTTCAAATAGGTTTTACATTTATGTCTATGATCCATTTTTAGTTAATTGTTTTAATATGGTGGAAGGTAAAGATCATTTATCTTCTCGCATATATGGATATTCAATTGTTCTAGCACCATTTATTAAAAAACAAAACAAAACACTTATCCTTTCTGCACTGAATTGTCTTTGCATTTTTGTCACAGACCAGTTGTCCATATGTGTGTAGGTCTATTTCTGGACTTCCTAGTCAGTTCCACTTATTTATCTGTCTTTATGCCAATACCATACTCTCTTGATCACTGTAGCTTTATAGTAAGTCTTGAAAATAGGCAGTGTGTTAGCCCTGCCACTTTGTGTTTCCTTTTGAAATTTGTTTTGCCAAATTTCTACCTAAAATTTAGAAATAGCTTGCTAATTTCTTTTAAAAACCCAACCAAACAAAAAACAAATAAACCAAGCACTCTGCTGGATTTGAGTTGGGTTCGTATTGAATTTACAGATCAATTTGAGAAGAACTGGCATCTTAACAATATTGAGTCTTCCACTGCATGAAACACAGTATCTCTCACCGTTTAGATTTTCCTTAATTTCTCTCAGAAAAGTTCTGTAGTTTTCAGTATGGGGTCTTACACATTTTTTGTGAAATTAATCCTTAAGTATATCATATTTTTAATACTATTATAAATGGTATTGCTTTTTAAAATTTCTGATTGTTGCTAGTATAAAGAAATTTGGTTTTTGTATATTAATCTTGTTTCCTTCAATTTTGTTAAATTTATTTATTAGTTCTCTAATAAGCTCATTCAACAAAGTTGCAGGATACAAAATGAACACAAAAATCCGTTGTGTTTCTATACACTAACAGTGAACAATATGGAAAGAAAATTAAGGAAACAATTCCACTTACAATAGCTTCAAAAAGAATAAAATACTCAGGAATAATCTTAAGGAGGTGAAAGACTTACACACTGAAAAATACAAAAGACTGCTGGAAGAAATTAAGAAGACACCACTAAATGGAAAGATATCCTGTTTTCAGGGATTAGAAGATTTAACATTGTTAAGATACCAACACTACCCAAAGCAAGCTACAGATTCAATACAATCCCTATCAAAACCCCCAATGTCCTTTGCAGAAACAGAAAAACCTATCCTAAAATTCATATGGAATCCCAAGGGGCTTCAAAAGGCCAAAAAAATCTTGAACAAGAACAAAGTTGGAGATCTCATACTTCCTGATATCATAACTTATGACAAAGCTACAGTAATCCAAAGAGCGTGGTGCTGGCATACAGACAGACATACAAACCAATAGAACAGAATAGAACACAGAGCCCAGAAATAAGCCCTCTTACATATGGTCAAATAATTTTTAACAAAAGTGTCAAGACCATTCAATGGGGGAAAGGACACTCTTTTCAACAAATGGTGTTGAGAAAACTGGATATTTACATCCGAAAGAATCAAGTTGGACCCTTACCTTACATGATACACACAAATTGTCAAAGTGAATCAAAGACCTAAATATAAGAGTTAAAACTATAAAATTCTTAGGGGAAAATTTTCATGACATTGGATTTGGTAATGATTTCTTGAATATGACACCAAAAGCACAGCCAACAAAAGAAAAAAATAGATAAATTGGACTTCATCAAATTAAAAACTGTGCATCAAAGGACACAACAGAGTGAAAAGGCAAACCATAGAATGGGAGAAAATATTGCAAGTCATGTATTTGATAGGAGGTTAATATCCAAAATCTATAAAGAACTCCTACAACTCAAGAACAAAAGGACTCTATTCAAATATTGGCAAAGGAATTGAACAGACATTTTTCCACAGAAGATATACAAATGGCCAATAAGCACACGAAAAAATGCTCAACATCACTAATCATTAGGGAAATACAAATCAAAACCACAATGGGATACCATCTCACACCCATTAGCATGATCACCATCAAAAAACTGTGTTAGCAAGGACCTGGAGAAATTAGAATCCTTGTGCACTGTTGGTGAGACTGTGAAATGATACAGTTGCTATGGAAAACGGTACGGCAGTTCCACAAAAAATTAAAACTAGAACTACCATATGATCCAGTTCCATTTCTGGGCATATACACAAAAGAATTGAAAGCAGGGATTCAAACAAACATTTCTACACCCACGTTCATAGCAGTGTTATTTGCAATAGCCAAAAGGTGAAAGCAACCCAAGCATCCATCAATGAATGAACAAAATGTGTATATACCTACAATGGAAATATCATTCTTAAAAAGGAAGAAAAGTCTGACACAAGCTACAACATGGATGAATCTTGAGGACGTTATGCTAAATGAAGAAAGTCGGACACAAAAGGACAAGTGCTGTATGATTCCATTTATATGACGTACCTATAGTAGTCAAATTCATAGAGATAGAAAAAGTAGAATGCTGGTTGCCAGGCATTAGGGGAAGGGGAAATGAGGAGTTATTGTTTAATGGGTACAAGGTTTGCAAGAAGAAGAGAGTTCTTGGAACAGACTGGTGGGGATGGTTGCACAACAATGCAAATACACTTAATGCCATTGAACTGTATAATTTAAAATGGTTAAGATGGCAAAAAATTATGTATATTTTACAACTTTTCAAAAAAAATTAAACATTTAAAAATTTGCTTATTAGCTCTAGTAGCCTTTTTGTGGATTCTGCTGAATTTTCTACTTAGATGATCCTATCACATACAAATACAGTTTTCTTTTCCCTTTCTGATCTGAATGCTTTTTCTTTCTTTTTCTTCCCATATTGCACTGGCTAGAACCTCCAGTATGCTGTGAAATAGAAGTAGTGGAACAGATATCCTTACCTCACACTTGATCTTAGGAATAAGCATTCAGTCTTTCACCATTAAGGACACTATTAGCAGTAGATTTTCACAGATGCCCTGCAATAAATCGAGGCAGTTCTCTTTCATACCTAGGTTCTTGAGCATTTGTAACCAGGAATCGATGTTGGATTTTGTACACTTTTTCTGTGTCAACTAGGATCACGTTTGTATTTTTGTTAACATAATGAATTACACTGATATTTTTGCTATTAAATCAACCTTGCAGTCCTGGGATAATTACTCCTTTTATACTGTTGTATGTGATTTGCCAAAACTTTGTTAAATTTTTTTATATCCATTTTCTTGAGGGCTATAGGCCTGTAGTTGTCTTATGTCTCTACCCAGTTTTGATGTTGGGATAATGCTGGTCTCACAGCATCAGTTCATTAAGTATTTTCTCCTCTTCGATTTTCTGGAAGATTTGTGCAGCACTGGTGTTATTTCTTCCTAACACGTTTGGTAGAATTTACCAGTGCAGCCATCTGGGCCTGGAGCTTTCTGTGTGGGAAGGTTTTTAACTACAAATTCCATTTCTTTGAAAGATATTGGTCTATTCGTGTTATCTATTTTTTCTTGAGTATGTTTTGATAGTCTGTTTCTTTCAGAGAATTTCCCCATTTCATTGAAGGTGTCTTTTTTTGGCATAAAGTTATTCCTACCATTCCCCTATTGACCCTTTAATATTTGTAGAATCTGTAGTGATGTCACCTCTCTCATTCCTAATATTGGTAAGTTCTGCTTTTCTTACTAATCACTCTGTCTAGAGGTTTATCAATTATATTTATCTTCTAAAAGAACCAGGTTTTGTTTTAATTTTCTCTATTTTTTAAATGTTTTCCATTTCAATAATTTCTACTGTGATATTATTTCTTTTTCTCTGTTTACTTTAGGTTTCATTTGCTCTTTTTTCCCCTTTAGTTTCTTAAAGTAGAAGATGAATTTATTGATTTAGATCCTTTCTTCTTTTCTAATATAGATATTTGGTGCTACAAATTTCCCTCCAAGCATTGCTTTCCTCTATCTCACAAATTTCCACATTTTGTATTGTCATTTTTACTAAGTTACAAATTTGTCCTGCCTTTTCCTTTGATTTGTTTGACAAAGACTATTTAGAAATGTGATATTTAGTTTCACAATATTTGAGGATTTTCCAGATGTCTGTTGATATCTAATTTAATTCTATTGTAATCAGAGAATATACATTGTATGACTTATTTTAAATTTACTGGGACTTATTTTGTGACCCAGAACACGATCTATCTTAGCAAATATTTCACGTGCACTTAATAAGAAAGTATATCCTGCTGTTGTTGCATGGAGGGTTCTATCAATGTCATTTAGGTCAAGTTGGTTGATAGCACTGAAGTATTTTAAGTTCTTACTGATTTTCTCTACTTAGGATGTTCAGTATTTCCTCTAGCTTTTTGGACATATGGAATATAGTCATAATACCTGTCTTAATGTACTTTTGTGCTAATTCTAATATACCCATGTCAATTTTTTGCCAGTTTTGACTAATTTTTCTCATTATAGGTCATATTTTCCTGTTTTCTTTTAATGTCTAATAATTTTTATTGAATGTCAGATATTGTGAAATTTTACCTTGTTAGATGCTAAATAGATACTTTAATATTCCTATAAATATTTTTGAAGTTTGTTACTTGGAAACTGTTTGATTCTCTCAGTTCTTGCTTTCTAGAATTGTCTAAAGTATCTTAAGAGTGTTTAATTCCAGACTAATTATTCCTCATCACTGAGGCAAAACCCTTGCTGAGTACTCTACTCAATACTCCACAAATTATGACATCTTCCAGCCCAGCTGGCGAGAACAGTCACTGCTCCTGGCCCTGTGTGAGGTCTGAATACTCTGCCCTCTGATCCTTTCAGGTGGTTCTGCGCCCAGCCTCGTAGTTTCCTTATTGCGTGGACTGATCAGCGTACGCTGTGGAATGCGGAGGTCTCCAGAGCTCCTCTGTGAGAAGTTTCTGGGACTCTCCCCAGCACACTCCAGCTACCTTGGTCTCCCCAGACTTTTAGCCTCATCTCCTCATCTCCGGAAGACCATCAGCCTCTGCCAGGGCTCCTCCTTGGTAACTCTTAATGCAGGAAGCATGGGCAATCGTAGTGTTCATGTGTCTCAGGGATCACTGTCGTCCTTTGTTGCCTAATGTCCAATATTTTGAAAACCACTATTTCATTTTTTTTCCTGGTTTTTAATATGGTTGCTGTTACCCCACCCAGGCCAAAAGCAGACATCCTCAGAAAATTTCTGACCTCATTTTACAGATGAGGAATATGACACCATCACAAGAAAAAAGAAACAATTCAAAAAACGTCAATGCTCACATGCTACAATATGGACAAATGCTGAAGACATCATGCTAAGTGATATAAACCAGTCACAAAGGACAAATGTCATGTGGTTCCACTTATACAAGGGCCTAGAATGGGCAAAGTTATAGAGACAGAAAGTAGAATGGTGGTTGCCAGGGGCTGGGGAAGGAAGGAATGGGGAGTTGTTTAATGGGGACAGAGTTATAGCTGGGGAAGACGCAAAAGCTCAGGACATGGAGGGTTGTGAGGATTGCATAACGATGCAAATGTACTTAACGCCACAGAACTGTACACTTGAAAATGGTTAGGATGGTAAATTTTACATTATGTAAAGAAGCCATGCTTTTGCTAAATGTTAGTATGTATGTGAGTGTGTGTATAGTCTGGATTTAAAAGCAGTTATTGTTTTATTCCAACATGAAAGAACTAAGAGCTCTAAGCAGTATCCAAGATGTCTTTGCAACGATGGTATTTGAATATCCCCTTTCAATTTAAGTACCCTTTTGCCGACAAAGAAACAGAGACCCAGAGAGGAACAGATTACTCCAGTCAGGGATCCTTAACTCAGAGTCTGTGGTGGTTTTGTTACATTTTCTAGGGGAAATACGTACCCTCCAGAAGTCTAAGGCCTATCCTTCTGCTCTAGGTGAAAATATTATGTAGGACAACAAGCATGCAGCCCTTTCTGGAAGATGAATCTGGACTTCCAGGAGCAGCAGCAACAACATTCTGTGCTCCCCAGAATGAGGAGGATTCTCAGACTGAAGCCAGAATGAGGAATCCTCTCGCTGCTACATGGAGACCAGCTGCAGGTCACTGGGAGGAGCTTGGTCTGGGCAGGAGGACAGCAGGGGTGCCTTAGCGAAGCATACTTCCAAAGCGTACTGCCAAGCCCCTGCCTGCTCCCTGCTTCTGGGGCAGGCATGAGAGGAAGAGCTGAAGTCAGAAGAAACTGGAGTGCCCTGAGGATCTCAAAGACAAGAATTGGAAACTGAACGCCTGGACTGTGAGGTGGGATGGGGAGAAGCGCAGGGGTAGGGCAGCTAGAATTTCTCTTCTAGTTGACAGACATCCACAGAAAAATGAACAGGGAGCTCAGAGACGGTATAAAAACACTAAATTTTATTTCCCGGATCGTGCCCTGACAGAAACATAGGCTCTATTCCAGGCTTCAGGTGAGCTCTAATTCATCTTTTGAGATCCAGAAAGAACAAAAGTCTCAGTGGGACAGAGTGCCTTAAAGTGACACCATAAAAGGAGAAATAGAGCTGTCAGATATTATTAACCATTAAAGCCCCAAAATAACATATGTGGACACAAAGAAACACAAGGAAAGCTATCTAGCAGTTTAAAGAAGAAAAATCATGTTGGGGGAGGTAGAGCCACAAAAATAGATAAAAATTAATGATGGAAATAAAGGAAATTAGACGCACAAAGGAAAATGTAATCCCATAGGTGGGAGCCCCTGCCCAGTATGTCTATGGCAGACATGTCTCCAGCCTAAAAGCCACGGTTCTGGCAGAGGAATGAAGAAACAGCCCATACCAATATTAGCTCTGTTCGTTCATTCGTGTATCCATCCATCAATAGAGTTATATTACTGAACCTAACAGAGCAAAAAAACAGGAGAGGTGCAATGTGGTTGTAGGAATAGACACTATTGGGCCTGGAGGAAGACAAGAAACCACGTTTTCTTGCGTCATATCATGAAATTGGCCAACAGCAAGAAAGTACTGAGTTAGGAACTTTAAGTATCTATGTCTATTTAGAATCTTTATCTGACATGTTTGGGATTTGCTTTCACAATGACATCTCTAAGGAACAATGAGGGCAATAAATCCTTTGGATTTAGATCTGACCAACAAATGGAAATGGAGGTGATGAAAATCTTGAGAGAAGAGGATCTTATCACTTAGGCTCTTTTTTTGTTAATAACCAACAAAGAAAAGCGTTTGGGCAAAGTAGTAGTAGCAGTAGCAGTAGTAATAGTAGTAGCAACGCTATTAGTAATAAGAATAGTGATAGTAGCTAACATTTCCTGAGTTCCCCTTATATACAAGGCACTGTTCTAAGCCCTCTACATGTCTTCATTCTTTTAATTGTCACAATCCTATGAGGCAGGTATTATTATCACTATTTTACAGATGAGGCAATTAAAGTAAAGAGAAGAAGAGTAACTTCCCCAAGATTACCCAGCAGGGATTTGAACCTACTTAGCTAGCCTGGTTCCTGGGTCCAGGCTCTTAGCCTGTATTTGTTCACTGTGCTAAGTTCAATACCTTCTGGAGCTCATAATCTTCCCATTTTACAGACAAGAAAACTGAACTCACAAGTATTAATCAATGCGTACAACTAAGTAAGGAGTAAAACCAGGATTTGAATGCAAATCCAATTCTAAAGCACACATTTCAGTACCATATTACATTCTATACCTAAACGCTAAAATTTAAGTCAGTTTTCAAAAAGATAAGAGAAAATAGAGTAAAAAGGAAAATGATTTAAGGATGGAAAGTGCTAGCAGTCTTATGTTATTCTGAAGAAAAACAAAAGGAGGAGTCATCTAAAGAGATAGACAGAGGCGCGTCAAGTGGTAAACCAGATGGTTCAGTCTTTGATCCTATTTCATTCAAACTTATCAACATCTTGAATAAAACTCTAAAAGGCCAGCCTATGATACTTCCAAATAAGAGCCTGAGAGAAAGCTAATAAAGGAGATGGCAGAATCAAAATTCAAAGGGCAGGTTGAAGAAAAAAAACCAGAAGGTGAATTTGCATATTGGCAGATAAAATCCTATACAGTGGGACTAGTCCCGTAGCCAAGTGGTTAAGTTTGCACGCTTTACTTCAGCAGCCCAGGGTTTCACCAGTTCAGATCCTGGGCACAGACCTAGCACCACTCATCAAGTCAAGCTGAGGTGGTATCCCACATAGCAGAGCCAGAAGGATCTACAACTAGAAAATACAACTATGTACTGGCTGGCTTTGGGGAGAAGAAGAAGAAAAAAAAAAGATTGGCAATGGATGTTAGCGCATATACCAATGTTTCAGGAAGAAAAAATCCTTTAGAGTGCAATTTTAGTTGGCATAAATAGAATGGCAGAACCTAAAAGCAAGGAAATTAACAGCCATATGCTCTAACCAAGACTAATGGGTTCAGTAGTGTGGACCATATATTAAAAGGAATATTATCAAATTCAAGTGCAAAGATGATGCCTAAGACATCTAAATATCTCTAACCCAGATCTTTCCCCTAAGCTCCCAACCATGGCTAACATATAACCTAGCTCCTAGAATCAACACTTATAAATCATCTTCCTAAAACCTAATCTTTCTTGTGTTACCCAATTATCCAGTTACCCAAGCCAACAACCTTTGGAGTTTTCATAGTCTCCACTTTCTCCCTTACTCCACAATATCCACTCAATCTTCCAGAAAATCCATCCTTCCTCCAGAGCCTTTCCTGAACAGTTACCATTCTCTCTTGCCTGGATACCTTCCACAGTCATTAACCATTAATTCCTGTCTTTTGCTCTATATCCAACCCCTCCAATTTATTCCCTATATTAGGGATTTTAAACTACAGTTTCTCTAAACTACAAGTCATGACCAATTAGCAAAGCAAATTTAGTAACTGTTAATAGAATAAATTAGACCTTACACTAGAATTTATAAAAAATTATTGTACATAGTAAAGTAAGGTATTTTTGTGTGAAATTTTGTTTCAAACATGTACATATTCATGTGTGTGAGTATGTGTGCTGAGTCATAATTTAAATGTATTTCTGACTGTGAGTCTCATTCAAACAATTTAAGAATAATCAGTTTTCACTGATCAGAAAACTCAATAAATTACAATTAAAGGCTATTCTGGTCCCACCTAACAAGTTTTAAAGCAAGTTTCAAAAGGATAAAACTGTTTTAAAATAATTAAAAAGTTTAAGAAGTTACTGGAATACAAAAATATTCAACAAGGTAAAAATTCACAAATTCTGGCATCAATCAAAAACTGCCAGGCACATAAGAAAGCATATAACCAGCAGTGAGGAGCAAAATCAACCAAGTGAAAACAACCTAAAAATGGCACAGGTGATATAACTAGCAGACAAGGACATTAAAATAGTTACTATAACTCTAGCCCAGGAAGTCAAGAAGGTTGAGGAAAGCTTGACCCTGTTAAGAAGAGGCATTAAAAAAAAACTTCTAGAGATGAAAAATACAGTATTTAAGATCACTAGTACACTAGATGGGGTGAATAATAGTTAGATACTGTAAAAAAAAATCAGTAAACTTGAATACACAGCAAGAGGAACTATCTAAATGAATCACAAAAATATGAACAAATCATAGATGAGCTGAGTGACTTCAAGCAGCCTAATATGTGTATAACTAGAAACCCTGAAGGAGAGGAAAAAGGGGGTAAGACTTAAATACTTGAAGAAATAACATCTGAAATTTTTCTACATTTGATAAAATCTACAAACAAACATATTTAAGAAGCCCAACAACTCCTAAGTACAAGAATCATTAAAAAACTACACCAAGGCACAACATGATCAAATTGCTTAAAATTATTTATAAAGACAAAATCTGAACAGCACTCTAAGGAAAAAAGATTACACAGATACCTCATTTTAACATGCTTTGCTTTATTGCGCTTCACAGATATTGCATTTTTTTTACAAGGTCCTCCACCAGGAGAAAGATTATGACTCACTGAAGGCTCAGATGATGGTTAGCATTTTTTAGCAATAAAGTATTTTTTAATTAAGTTATGTACATTTTTTTCTTTAGACGTAATGCTATGGCACACCTTACATTGTAGTGTAAACATAATTTTTACATGCACTGGGAAACCAAAAAACTCATGTGACTCACTTTACTGTGATATTTGCTTTACTGCAGTGGTCTGGAACCAAACTTGCAATATCTCTGATATATGCCTGAGTATATATAAAGAAACAAAGATAAGAAAGACAACAGGTCTCATCAAAAATGGTCAAATGAATCCTAAAATTCATATGGGGCAACAAAAGACCCCGAATTGCTAAAGCAATCCTGAGAAAAAAGAACAAAACGGGAGGCATCACAATCCCTGACTTCAAAACATACTACAAAGCTACAGTAATCAAAACAGCATGGTACTGGTACAAAAACAGGTGCACAGATCAATGGAACAAAATTGAAAACCCAGAAATAAAACCACACATCTATGGACAGCTTATCTTTGACAAAGGAGCTGAGGGCATACAATGGAGAAAAGAAAGTCTTTTCAACAAATGGTGCTGGGAAAACTGGAAAGCCACATGTAAAAGAATGAAAATTGACCATTCTTTTTCACCATTCACCAAAATAAACTCAAAATGGATTAAAGACCTAAAGGTGAGACCTGAAACCATAAGGCTTCTAGAAGAAAACGTAGGCAGTACACTCTTTGACATCAGTATTAAAAGGATCTTTTCAGACACCATGCCTTCTCAGAGAAGGGAAACAATAGAAAGAATAAACAAATGGGACCTCATCAGATTAAAGAGCTTCTTCAAGGCAAATGAAAACAGGATTGAAACAAAAAAACAACCCACTAACTGGGAAAAAATATTTGCAAGTCATATATCTGACAAAGGCTTAATAGCCATAATATATAAAGAACTCTCACAACTCAACAACAAAACATCAAACAACCCAATCAAAAAATGGGCTGGAGACATGAACAGACATTTCTCCAAAGAAGATATACTGATGGCCAATAGGCACATGAAAAGATGCTCATCATCGCTGATCATCAGGGAAATGCAAATCAAAACTACACTAAGATATCACCTTACACCCGTTAGAATGAGAAAAATATCTAAAACTAATAGCAACAAATGTTGGAGAGGTTGCAGAGAAAAAGGGACCCTCATACACTGCTGGTGGGAATGCAAACTGGTGCAGCCACTATGGAAAACAGTATGGAGATTCCTCAAAAAGTTAAAAATAGAACTACCATACGATCCAGCCATCCCACTACTGGGTATTTATCCAAAGAGCCTGAAGTCAGCAATCCCAAAAGTCCTATGCACCCCAATGTTTATTGCAGCACTGTTTACAACAGCCAAGACGTGGAAGCAACCTAAGTGTCCAGCAACAGACGAATGGATAAAGAAGATGTGGTACATATATACAATGGAATACTACTCAGCTGCAAAACAGAACAAAATCATTCCATTTGCAATAACATGGATGGACCTTGAGAGAATTATGTTAAGTGAAATAAGCCAGCGAGAGAAAGATAATCTGTGTATGACTCCACTCATATGAGGAATTTAAAATTACGGACTAAGAACAGTTTAGTGGATACCAGGGGAAAGGTGGGGTGGGGGGTGGGCACAAAGGGTGAAGTGGTGCACCTACAACATGACTGACAAACATTAATGTACAATTGAAATTTCACAAGATTGTAACCTATCAATAACTCAATAAAAAAAAAAAGGTCAAATGAAAAAGACAATGGAGCAACATCTTTAATGTACTGAAAGATAAAAAGCTATTAGCCTAGAATTCTACACCCAGTGAAAATATCTTTCAAAAATAAAGGTGAAACAGATTTTATCAGATATACGAAAGTTGAAAGAAATTAATCACCAGAAGATCTACACAGGAAGAAATAAGAAAGTCCTTCAAGCAAAGGAAAATGATACCAGATGGAAATTTCTGTCTATGCAAAGGAATGAACAATAATGGAAATGTTAAATATGTGATGAAATATAAAGTGATTTTTCTTATTTTAAAAATATCCTTAAATGTTAATAGATTATTTAAAACAAAGCTAATAAAATGAGGAGGTTATTAGATATGTAGAAGTAAACTTCATGACAAAAGTAGCACAAAACTGGGAGAGGGAAATGGAAGTACAGTGTTGTAAGGATGTATATGTGAAGTGGTGTAATGTTACCCGAAGATTAAGGATGGTAAGTTAACGATGTATATATAAACCACAGAGTAACCACTAAAAAGACAAACGAAAAAAGAGAGAAAATGGAACCATAAAAAAATACTTAATTTATTCAAAATAAGTCAGAATAAGGAAAAGTGGAACAGAAAACTACAAGACAAATAGAAAAAAATAGCAAGGTAATATAATAAACACAACCAAATCCATAATCATATAAGTGGCTTAAATACCCCAATTAAAGGGCAGAGATTGCCATACTGTGTTAGAAAGCAAAACACAACTACATGCTGCCTACAACAAACCAACTTTAAACATACAGATACAAAAAGATTAAAAGTAAAAGGACGGAAAAAGATATGCCAAAAAGAAAGCTCAAGTAGCTATACTAATTTCACACAAAGTAGGTTTCAGACAAAGAATACTGCCAAAGGTAAAGACGGACATTTCCTAATGATAAAGGGTCAATCCATCTAGAAAACATCACAGTCCTAAGTGGTTATACAACCAATAAGAGAGTTTTAAATACATGTAGCAATAACAAAAGAACTAAAAGAGAAATAGATAAATCCATAAGAATTATAATCAGATATTTCAATACTCCTCTCAATAAGTAATAGAGTAAAAAACTGACAGAATAAGTAAACAAAAAAATTAGGAAGGACATAGAAGACTTTAACAACACTGTCAACCATCTTGACATAATTCCCATTGATGCAACACTCCACTCAACAGCAGAAGAATACACATTCTTTGCAAAGGCACATGGGACGTTTACCAAGATAGATATATTCTGGACCATAAAACATTTTAAATAAATTTGAATGAAATAAAATCATGTAATGTAGGTTTCCTAACCATAACAGAATTAAATTAATAATCGCTTAGAAAAATATCTCCAGGAAATCCCCAAATATTTGGAAACTAAATAACATACTTCTAAATAAGCCATGGGTCAAGAAGAAATAAAAATAAAAATGAAAATGCATTTTGAAATGAAGGAAAATCACACATCAAAATTTGGGAGATACAACAAAAGTAATGCTTATAATGATATTTCTAGAACTGAACCCTTATATTAGAAAAGAAAAATAATTGCAAATCAATAACCTCAGCTTTTACCTTAAGCAATTAGAAAACTAGAAAAAGCATATTAAACCCAAGTAAGCAGAAAAATAGAAATAAAATTCAGAGCATAAATCAAAGAAGCGGAAAACAGAAAACTAAAGAACATAAATCAATGAAACCAAAACTGGTTCTTTGAGAAGAGGAAGAAAACTGATACACCTCTAGCTAGAGTGTTCGGGAACAGAAGAGAAGACAAATTAACAACATTGGGAATGACAACGGAGGATCACTAAAGAATCTCATGATATAGAGTAAAACTTCTTAACATAAGTTTAGCAAATTGAATCTAATAATATATAAGAAAGACAATACAGGGGCTGGCCCAGTGGTGCAGCAGTTAAGTTTGCTCATTCCACTTCAGCAGCCCAGCATTTGCCATTTGGGATCCCAGGCACAAACCTACGCACCACTTACCAAACCATGCTGTGGCAGGTGTCCCACATATAAATAGAGGAGGATGGGCACGGATGTTAGCCCAGGGCTTATCTTCCTCAGCAAAACAAGGGAGGATTGGTAGTTCAGGCCTAATCTTCCTCAAAAAAAAAAAAAAAGATAGACAGACAATACAGCACAACCAAGTTGAGTTTATCCCAGGAATGCAAGGTTGGTTTAACATTCCAAAATCAGTCAATGTAATTCAACATATTGACTAAGAAAGAAAAGTCCTATGATGATCTCAATAGATGCAGAATGAGCATGACGAAAATGCAGTATCAATTTCTGATAAAAACTCTCAGAAGATTTGGAATAGAAGAGAATGCTTTCAACCTGATTAAGGACAGCTACATAAAATCCACTGCTAATAGTATATTTAGTGGTGAAAGACAATGTTTTCCCCAAAAGGTGAAGGAAAAGGCAAAGATGTCTGCTCTCACCAGTTCTATTAAACACTATACTGTAGGCTTTAGCTAGAGCAATAAGGGAGAAAAGTGAATAAAGGTCACCCATATCTGAAAGGAAGAAGTAAACTGTCTTTATTTGTAGATGAGATTATTTTCTACATAGAAAATCCCATGGAATCTACAAAAAAAAATTAAATGAATTGAGCAAGGTTGCAGGATATAAGAACAATATACAAACATAAAGTGCATTTAGATAGAACCAGAAATTGAAATTTTTAAGAATTATTCATGATAGCAAAGAATATGAAATACATACAGATAAATTTATCAAAATATGTGCAAGATTTACACATTGAAAACTATAAAACATTACTGAGAGGAATTAAAAAAGCCATAAATAAAGGAAGAGATATACCAGGTGTATGAGACAAGGAAACATCATTATGATGTCAATTCTCCCCAGATTGATCGATAAATTCAGTACAATTCCAGTCTAAATCCCAGCAGACATTTTTGTAAAGGTGATTCTAAAATATGTAAGGAAATGCAAAGGACCTGATATAGTCAAAACAACTTTGGGAAAAAAAATTGAAGACTAACACTACCTCATTTCAAAATGAGATACAATAGTTAATATAGCAAAGCTGCAGTAATTCACATAGAATGCAAGACAAATAGATCAATGGAACAGAGTACAGAGTCCAGAAACAAATCTACACGTGTATGGTCAACTGATTTTTCAACAAATATTCCAAGGAAATTCAATAGAGAAAAGAATAATTGTTTCAGTAAACGATCTAGCACTATTGGACAGCCATAGGAAATAAAGAAATAAGGGAGAGGGCAAAGGGAGGGAAGAAAGAAAGAGAAAGAACCTCAACCCATACTTCACACAATATCCAAAAGTTAATGTAAAATGGCTCATAAGTTGAAATAAGATCCAAAACTATAACTGTGTTTCTAGAAGAATACATAGGAAAAAAATACTATTGTTCTTGTGTTTGCCTAAGACTTCTCTTTTTTTTGTTAAGCTCACCACCTGAGCTAACTGTTCCCAATCTTTTTTTTTTCTGCTTTTTCTCCCCAAATCCCCCCAGTACATAGTTGTATATTATAGTTATGGGTCCTTCTAGTTGTAGTATGTGGGACGTTGCCTCAACATGGCCTAATGAGTGGTGCTGTGTCCACACCCAGGATCCGAACCAGTGAAACCCTGGGCCACTGAAGCGGAGCGCGTGAACTTAACCACTCAGCCACGGGGCTGGCTCCTGCCTAAGACTTCTTAAGTATGTCACAAAAAAGCATAAAGAGTAAAAAGAAACCCGTAAATTGGGCTTTATAAAAATTAAAAGCTTTTGCTCTTTCAAAAACACTGTTATAAAAACTAAAAGGTAAGCCACAGACAGGAAGAAATTATATGCAAAACATACATCTGATAAAGGACTTATATGTAGAATAAATAAAAAAAACTCCTATAACTCAATAATAAGAAAACCTAATTTTTAAAAAAATGGGTAAAATATTTGAAGATACTTTACCCAAGATGATACATATATATGGAAAATAAACACATGAAAAGATGCTCAACACCATCAGTCATTAGGGAAATGCAAATTAAGCACACAATGAAATACCACTACATTTCCACTGGAATGGCTAAGACGAAAAAGACTGACATGCCTATGTCATTGACAAGAGTGTCTAGCAATTAGAACTGTCAGAGACTGCTGGTGGGAATGTAAAATGCTACAACCACTTTGGAAAACATTTGGGCAGTTTTTTAAAAAGTTAAACATAAGCCAACTATGATCCAACCATTCTATTCCTATGTATTTACCCATGAGAAAAGAAAACACATGTCCATACAAATTCTTACACATTAATCCTAAGGACATTACTTGTAACAACAAAAACCTAGAAACAACTCAAGTGTCCATCAACAGGTGAATGGATAAACAAATTGTGGTATATCCATACAATGGAACACTACTCAGTGATATAAAAGAATGAACTGTTGTTACACACAAAATGGATGAACCTCAAAATAATTATACTGAGTGAAAGAAGCTAGAAAAAAGGAGAGTACATACATTTGATTCCACTTATATAAGATTTTTTAAACTATAAACTCATCTATAGTGGCAGAAAGCAGATCAGTGATTTCCAGGGCTGAGGGTGTGAATAAAGAAGGCAGGAGAGAGAGATTTCAAAGGAGCAGAAGAAAATTCCTGGAGATGATGGATATGGTCATTATCTTGATTGTGGTGATAGTTCCTGGATGTAGACATATGTCAAAACTCACCAAATTTATACTTTAAATATGTACAATTGATTTTATTTCAAGTATACCTTAACAAAGCTGTAAAAAAAAAAAAATCACATGTCCTATGACCCATTCTTCAGAGGCCTACATAAAAACATGGCAAATAAATTAATGCCGAGTGATATATGTTTTCCGGCTGGGGATATTCAGTGTTTCACTGCAGAGAAATACATTGCTGAAGGTAACACTGGGGGCATAATGGTAGAGACCCATAGGTCAGAACATTCCAGTCCTGCTCAAATCATTCTACAGAAAACTGCACACAATGCTCTCTCCTTGTCTGGGGCATAGCCAGGCGCAGGAACGGAGGACAATCTAGACAGTTAAATTGTACATTAACTATCACATTAACAGCAGTCTACATGGTTTATTAGTTTTGAAAATCACTTACCTAGATTTGTCATTTAATTTAGAAGCCTGAATTTTTACTGAAGCTTCTTGTAAATCTGAAGAATTCTCAAGTTCTGAAGCAACTTTTGATCATGAAAATTAAAAACGAAAATTGTTGAGTATCTCAAGTAAACATTTAAATACACCACTCAATCTTATTTATGATGGATTTTTAAAAATCTGACCTTTTTTTGCATCATCCAGTTTCGATTTTTCATGTGAATGAGTAGGTGTACTTTGCTGCAAAAAATACATACACATTAAATTATGGTGACTTCGAAATTCTTTTGGAGCCCTTTACACCTCCAAAGAAAAGCGTTTCCATTGAGTACTAAGATACCGGGCTCTCTGTTCATTAGACTTGGCTCCAAATGACTAATGGCTGTTCCAAAAAATTGATATCCACCCTCAGGAGAAGATTTGCCACTACCAAAGACAAGAAGAGTATCTCAAAATTATTAAAAGAAATATCAAAAGACGACTTACAAAAATGTCTTCAACAGCATCAGAATTGTTGGGATGAACACACAACTTCTAAAGGAGACAATCTGAAGGATAATCTTTGGTGTATTTGTTTAAAAAAATCATGACACTACCATAACACTTCCGTATAACGTGTACTGGTAGTCAAACGTAAAACTATGACAAATAGACTGAATACCTATATACGCCAAGCAGTGTGTTAGGTGCTTTATGTAAATTATGTTTTTAACCCTAAGAGGACTACACTGTGAACCAGCCATTACTTCCATTTTATAGATGAGAACCCTCAGGCTCAGTGAAGCTAAGTAATTAGCCTAAGTTCCCACAGTTAGTAAGTGAAAACCACGTCTGACTTCAAACATCAGACTCCTTTCCCTACATCCCAGTCTCCATATCCAAATGAGAGAATGAGGCAGAGCCAGCCAAGACACACATTCCATGGGAGAGCCAAGTTGAGTGAAAGGAGAGAACAAATAAACACGGCAGGCAAAAATAATCTAAAGGAGCATATGGTTAAAAAACCAGAGATTATGGCCAGGAGAAAATGGACAACAAGCCAGGAAAAGCAGCTTCCACCTGTCAGCATCCTGGTGGACACAGTTGGAATCTTGTCCTAAGCTTCCCATACTCACAGCAGGCTCAGACTGGTTAAAGGGCAGAGTTATTAGGCAGCGGTCATCTCCAGCACTTGTTAACTCTGCCAGCTTGGTAGATTCTTCTGCTTGGTCTGCACATGTTAAGAAAAGAGTATTAAAAAATAACAATAACCATGCATAACGCTGGTCATACCCTCCAATTTCTCTCCATGGGATGCATGCTGTTGGTACATCACCATCTTTTGGTAAGAGCTGGTAATCAGGTCCTGCCTCAAATCTTATTTTGTAAATCTATGGGCACTTTGGAAAACAGCCTTTGGGTGGAACTCATAAGAGATATATAATCCATGCAGGGCCAGCTTTGTGGGTGGACAGGCCCCTCCACAATCCCATCTTCTTGCCTCCCACCATCCCATCATTTTTTCTCCTTTGTGATTTCCAGTTGACCCCAAGAAAGACTGTATCAGTAGGGAAAATAATTCAAGGCTTCATTAGCAGCTTTTATTTCTCCAAAGGTACAATAACACATTAGTTACTCTTATGTGACCAGAGGTTTTCAGTGATCTCTCCCAAGTAAGATTTTATCACTGCTTCTACAGAGTAAAAAAATTTTATTTCCAAATATACCTGTCTCTCTTTTGTCGCTGCTGGGAAATTCAATGTCGTCTTTCGCAAATTCACCAAAATGTTCTGAGACTTTTGTCTGGTCAGGCAACATCTGAAATGGAAGTCAAAAGCCATATAACTTTTAAAAGCAAAAATCTTTTTTAAAAATTTAATATTAACAGACCTAAAGAGAGAAATAGACAACAATACAATAATAGTAGGGGAATTTAATACCCCACTTACAGCAATGGATAGATCACTGAGACAGAAAATCAATAAGGAAACATCAGCCTTAAATGACACATTAGACCAGATGATCTTAACAGATATACACAGAATATTCCACTGAAAAGCAACAAAATATACATTCTTCTCATGTGCACATGGAACATTCTCCAGGATAGATCATATGTTTGGCTACAACATGAGTCTTAATAAATTTAAGACTGAAATTAAATCAAACATCTTTTCCAACCACAGTGGTATGAAACTAGAAATCTGTTACAAGAAGAAAAGTGGAAAATCACAAACGTGTAGATTAAATAACACGCTTCTGAACAACCAGTGGGCCAAAGAATAAATTAAAAGAGAAATTTAAAAGATATCTTTGGAAAAATGAAAGTGGAAATACAACATACCAAAACTTATGAGATGCAGCAAAAGCAGCTCTAAGAGGGAAGTTCATAGTGATAAATGCCTACATTAAGAAACAAGAAAGATCTCAAATAAACAACCTAATCTTACACCTCAAGGAACTAAAAAAAGAACAAATGAAGTCAAAGGTAGTAGATGGAAGGAAATAAAGACCATAGTGGAAATAAATGAAATAGAGACTAAAAAGACAATAGAAAAGATCCGTGAAACTAAGAGCTTGTTCCATCAAAAGATAAACAAAATTGACAAACCTTTAGCTAGACTCACCAAGACAAAAAGAGAAAAGGCTCAAATAAATAAAATTACAAAAGGAGACAATACAGCTGATATCACACAAATTCAAAGGATCATAAGAAACTACCACAAACATTTAAATGTCAAATATTTGACAATCTAGAAAACATGGGTAAGTTCCTAGAAACATACAACCTACCAAGACTGAATCAAAAGAAATAAAAAATCTGAACAGACTGATTACTAGTAAGGAGACTGAATGAGTACAGGCATACCTCATTTTATTGCACTTTGCTTTCCTGCACTTGGCAAATACTGCTTTTCTTTAAAATTCTTTTTTATTGCACTAACAGCAGCTTATAATATTACATAAATTTCAGGTGTACATCATTATATTCCAATTTATGTGTAGATTACAACATGTTCACCACCCAAAGACCAATTACAATTCATCACCACACACATGTCTAATCACTCCTTTTGCCCTCCTCCTTCCCGTCTTCTCCTCTGGTAACAACCAATCCAATCTCTGTTGCTATGTGTTTGTTTGTTGTTGTTTTTATCTTCTACTTATGAGTGAGATCATATGGTATTTGACTTTCTCCCTATGACTTATTTCACCTAGCATAATACCCTCAAGGTCCCTCCATGTTGTCACTAAAGACTGAATTCCATCATTTCTTATGGCTGAAGAGTATTCCATTGTGTATATATACCACATCTTCTTTATCCATTCCTCCCTGGATGGGTACCTATGTTGCTTACAAGTCTTGGCTATTGTGAATAATGCTGCAGTGAACAAAGGGGTGCAATATCTTTACACATTTGTGTTTTCATGTTCTCTGGATAAATACCCAACAGTAGAATACCTGGATCATATGGCAGTTCTATTTTTAACTTTTTGAGGAACTTCCATAGCGTTTTCCATAGTGGTTGCACCAGTTTGCACTCCCACCAGCAAGGGATGAGTGTTCCCTTCTCTCCACATCCTCTCCAACACTTATTATTTCCTGTCATCTTAATTATAGCCATTCTGGCAGCAGTAAGGTCATATCTCATTATAGTTTTGATTTGCATTTCCCTCATAGTGGTGTTGAACATCTTTTCAACACCTGTTGGCCATCTGTATATCTTTTGGGGAGTAATGTCTGTTTAGATCTTTTGCACATTTTTTAATTGAGTTGTTAGGGGTCTTTTTTGGTTGAGATGTATGAGTTCTTTATATATTTTGGATATTAACCCCTTATCTGATATATGGTTTGCAAATATCTTCTCTCAATTGTTAGGTTGCCTTTTCATTTTGTTGATGGTTTCCTTTGCTGTGCAGAAGCTTTTTAGTTTGATGTAGTCCCACTTGTTTATTTTTTCTATTGTTTCCCTTGCCCAGTCAGACACAGTACTTGAAAATATGCTGCTGAGACCAATGTCGAAGAATGTACTGCCTATGCTTTCTTCTAGAAGTTTCATGGTTTCAGGTCTTACATTCAAGTATTTAATCCATTTTGAGTTAATTTTTGTGTATAGTGTAAGATAGTGGTCTAGTTTCATTCTTTTACATGTGGCTGTCCAGTTTTCTCAACACATTTACTGACTAGACTTTCCTTTCTCCATTGCATATTCTTGGCTCCCTTGTTGAAAATTAGCTGCCCATAGATGTGTGGGTTTATTTATGGGATCTCAATTCTGTTCCATTGATCAATGTGTCTATTTTTGTGCCAGTGCCATACTGTGTTGGTTACTATAGCTTTGTAGTATATTTTGAGATGAGGGAGTGTGACATCGCCAGCTTTGTTCTTTTTTCTCAGGATTCCTTTGGCTATTTGGGGTCTTTTATTGTTCCATATAAATTTTAGGGTTCTTTGTTCTATTTCTGTGAAAAATGTTGTTGGAACTTTGATAGGGATTGCATTGAATCTATAGATTGCTTTAGGAAGTATGGACATTTTAACGATGTTAATTCTTCCAATCCAAGAGAACAGAATACCTTTCCATTACTTTGTGCCTTCTTCAGTTTCTTTCAACAATGTGTTATAGTTTTCAGTGTACAGATCTTTCACCTCTTTGGTGAGGTTTATTCCTAGATATTGTATTCTTTTTGTTGCAACTGTTAATGGGATTGTACTCTTAATTTCTCTTTCTGCTACTTCATTGTTGGTGTATATAAACACAATTGATTTTTGTATGTTGATTTTGCATCCTGCAACTTGACCATCTTGATTGTTTCTAAAAGTTTTGAAGTGGGTTCTTTAGGGTTTTCTATATATAAAATCATGTCATCTGCAAATAGTAACAGTTTTATTTCTTTCTTTCCAATGTGGATCCCTTTTATTTCTTTTTCTTGCTTGACTGCTCTGGCTAAGACTTCTAATACTATGTTAAACAAGAGTGGTGAAAGTGGGCATCCTTGTCTGGTTCCTGTTCTTAGGCAGATAGCTTTCAGTTTTTCTCCATTGAGAATGATATTAGTTGTGAGTTTGCCATTATGGCCTTTATTATGTTGAGGTACTTTCCTTCTATACCCATTTTCTTCAGAGTTTTCATCATAAATGGATGCTGTAGCTCATCAAATGTTTTCTCTGCATCTATTGAGATACGATCATGTGATTTTTATTCTTCATTTTGTTAATGTGGTATATCACATTGATTAATCTGTGGCAACTCTGTTTACAGCAAGTCTATTGGCATCATTTTTCCAACAGCATTTGCTCACCTTGTGTCCCTCTGTCACAATTTGGTATTTCTTGCAATATTTCAAACATTTTCATTCTCATTATATTTGTTATGGTGATTTGTGATCAGTGGTCTTTGAAGTTACTATTGTAATTGTTTTGGGGTACCACAACCTGTGCCACAATCTGTATGGTGAACTTAATCAATAAATGTTGTGTGTGTTCTGACTGTCCCATTGACCAGCCGTCCCCATCGCTCTCCCTCTGCTCAGGCCTCCCTATTACCCAAGACACAACAATATTGAAATTAGGCCAACTAATAACCTTACAATGGTCTCTAAGGTTCAACAAAAGGAAGAGTTCTACGTCTCACTTTAAATCAAAAGCTAAAAATGCTTAAGCTTAGTGAGGAAGGCATGTCAAAAGCTGAGACAGGCCAAAAGGTAGTCCTCTTGGCCAAAGAGTTAGCAAGTTGTAAACGCAAAGGAAACATTCTAGAAGGAAATCAAAAGTGCTACTCCAGTGAATACATTAATGATAGAAAATTGAAACAGCCTTATTGGTGATATGGAGAAAGCTTTAGTGGTCTGGATAGAAGACCAAACCAGCCGCAACATTCCCTTAAGCCAAATCCTAATCCAGAGTCAGGCCCTAACTCTCTTCAAGTCTATGAAGACTGAGAGTGGTGAGGAAGCTGCAGAAGAAAAGTCCGAAGCTAGCAGAGGTTGGTTCATGAGGTTTAAGGAGACAAGCCGTCTCCATAACATAAAAGTGCAGGATGAAGCAGCAAGTGCTCATGTAGAAGCTGCGGCAAGTTCTCCAGAAGATCTAGCTAAGATAATCCATGAAGGTGGCTACACGAAACAAGAGATTTTCAATGCAGATGAAACAGCCTTATATTGAAAGATGCCATCCTGGACTTCATACCCAGAGAGAAGTCAAAGCCTGGCTTCAAAGAACAGCTGACTCTTTTGTTAGGGGCTAACGCAGCTGGTGACTTTAAGTTGAAGCCATTCTGAAAATCCTAGGCCCTTAAGAATTATGCTAAATCTACTCTGCCTGTGCTCTATAAATGGAACAACAAGGCCTGGATTGTAGACAGCACATCTATCTACAACACTGTTTACTGAATATTTTAAGACCACTGTTGAAACCTACTGCTAAGAAAAAAAGATCCCTTTCAAAATATTACTGCTCTTTGACAATATACCTGGTCACTCAAGAGCTCTGATAGAGATGTACAATGAGATTAATGTTGTTTTCATGACTGCTAACACGACATCCAATCTGCAGGCCATAGATCAAGGAGTAATGTCAACTTTTAAGTCTTATTATTTGAGAAATACATTTCATAAGGCTAAGGCTACCACAGATGGTGATTCTTCTGATGGATCTGGGCAAAATAAACTGAAAACTATCTGGGAAGAATTCTTGATTCTAGATGCCATTAAGAACATTCATGATTCATGGAAAGAGGTCAAAATATCAACATCAACAGGAGTTTATAAGAAGTTGATTCCCACCCTCATGGATGACTTTGACAGGTTCAAGACTTCAATGGAGTACTACAGATGTGGTGGAAATAGCAAGAGGACTAGAACTATAAGCGGAGCCTGAAGATGTGACTGAATTGCTGCAATCTCATGATAAAATTTTAACAGATGAGGAGTTACTTCTTACGGATGAGCAAAGAAAACGATTTCTTGAGATGGAATCTACTCCAGGTAAAGATGCTATGAAGATTGTTGAAATGACAACAAAGAATTTAGAATATCACATAAACTTAGTTGATAAAGCAGCAGCAGGGTTTGAGAGGAATGACTCCAATTTTGAAAGAAATTCTACTGTGGGTAAAATGCTATGAAACAGCATCACATGCTACAGAGAAATTGTTCATGAAAGGAAGAGTCAATCAATGTGGCAAACTTCACTGTTGTCTTATTTTAAGAAATTGCCACAGCCACCCCAACCTTCATCAACCACCACCCTGATCAGTCAGCAGCCATCAACACTGAAGCAAGACCATCCACCAGCAAAAAAGATTATGACTCACAGAAGGCTCAGATGACAGTCAGCATTTTTTAGCAATAAAGTAGTTAAGGTATGTACATTGTCTTTTTAGACATAATTCTATTGCAAACCTAATAGACTATAGTGTAAACATAACTTTTATATGCACTGGGAAACCAAAAAATTCATATTACTTGCTTTTTGTGATATTCACTTTATTGTGGTAATCTGGAACTCAATCCACAATATCTGCAAGGTATGCCTGTAATCAAAAACCTCCAAACAAACAATAGTCCAGGCCTAGGGAGCTTCACTAGTGAATTCGACCAAACATTCAAAGAAGAATTAATACCAATCCTTATCAATCTCTTCCAAAAAATACAAGAGAACACTTCACAACTCATTTATGAGGCCAGCATTACCCAGATATCATAACAAGACAAGGATGTCACAAGAAAAGAAAATGACACGCCAATATCCCTGGTGAACATAGACAGGAAAATTTTCAACAAAATATTAGGAAACTCAATTCAACAATATATTAAAAGGATCATACACCATGATCAAGTGGATTTATTCTGGGAGGCAAGAATGGTTCAACATCTGCAAATCAATCAATGTAATACAGCACATTAACAAAATGAAGAATAAAAATCATATGATCATCTCAACAGGTGCAGAAAAGCATTTGACAATATTCAACATCCATTTTTGATTAAAGACTCTCAACAAACTAGTTATAGAGGAAAGGTACCTCAAAATAATAAAGGCCATTTATGACAAGCCCACAGGTAATACCATACGCTCTGGTAAAAAATTGAAAGCTTTTCCTCCAAGATCAGAAACAAGTCAAGGATACCAACTCTCACCACTTCATTTGACATAGTATTGGAAGTCCCAGCAAGAGCAATTACACAAGGCAAAGAAATAAGTTACCATTAGAAACTAAGAGATAAAACTGTTACTAGTTGCATGACATTATAGTATATATAGAAAACCCTAAATACTCCACCAAAAAGCTGTTAGAATAGACAAATTCAGTAAAATTGCAGGATGCAAAAATCAATATACAAAAATCTGTTGTATTTCTATACACTAATTACAAGCCATCAGGAAGAGAAATTAAGAAAATAATCCCATTACACTAGCATCAAAAAGAATAAAATACCTAGGAATAAACTTAACCAAAGAGGTGAAAGACCTGTACACTGAACACTATAAGACATTGATGAAAGATAAATGGAATGATACTTTGTACTCATGAATTGGAAGGGTTAATATTATTAACATTGCATACTGCCAAAGCAATCTACAGATTTGATGCAATCCCTACGAAAATTCCGGTGGCATTTTTCACAGAGACAGAACAAACAATCCTAAAATTTGTATGGAACCACAGAAGACCCTGAATAGCCAAAGCAATCCTGAGAAAGAAGAACAAAGCTGGAGGCATCAGGCTCCCTGATTTCAAACTATATTACAAAGCTATAGTAATCAAAACAGTACAATACCAGCATAAAAACAGACACATAGATCAATGGAACAGAACAGAGAGCTCAGAAATAAACCCATGCATATATGGTCAATTAATTTATGACAAAGGAGCCAAGAATATGAAATGGATAAAGAACAGTTTCTTCAATAAATGGATAAATGGTATTTGGAAAACTGGACAGCCACATGCAAAAGAATGAAACTGAAACACCATATCTTACACCATATACAAATATTAAACCAAAATGGATAAAGACTTGAACATAAGACCTGAAACCACAAAACTCCTAGAAGAAAACAGAGGCAGTAAGCTTCTTGACATCAGTATTGGCAAGAACTTTTCGGATCTGACTCCAAAAGCGAAGGCAACAAAAACAAAAATAAACATAGGGACTACATCAAACTAAATAGCTTCTACACAGCAAAGAAAGTCATCAACAAAATGAAAAGGCAACCCACTGAATGGCAGATAACATTTGCAAACCATATATCTGATAAGGAGTTAATATCCAAAATATATAAAGAATTAATACAACTCAACAGCAAATAAACAACTCAATTAAAAAAACAGGCATAAGATCTCAATAGACATTTTTACAAAGACAACATATAGATGGCCGAAAGGTATAGGAAAAGATTCTCACCACCACTAATCATCAGTGAAATGCAAATCAAAACCACAGAGAGATATTGCCTTACACCTGTTAGAATGGTTATTACCCAAAAGACAAGAAATAACAAGTCTTGGTGAGGATATGCAGAAAAAATCTTTGTGCGTTGTCAGTGAGAACATAAATTTGTGCAGCCATTATGGAAAACATTATGGAGGTTCCTCAAAAAACTAAAAATAGAAATACCATACAGTCCAGCAATTCCACTTCTGGGTGCTTATCCAAAGAAAATGAAAACGCTAATTCAAAAAGATATATGCATTCTCATGTTCACTGCAGCATTATTTACAACAGCCAAGACATGGAAACAACTTAAGTGTCCATCTCTGGATGAATGGATAAAGAAAATGTGGTGCATATATATTTATAGTGGGATATTATTCAGTCATACAAAAATAATGAAATCTTTCCATTTGCAACAACAGGGATGGACCTTATTAAGGGCATATGGTAAGTGAAATAAGTCAGATAGAGAAAGACAAATAGTGTGATCTCACTGTATGTGGAATCTAAAAAGACAAAAAACGAAAAAAACACCAAGCTCATAGATACAGAGAACAGAATGGCGGTTGCCAAAGGTGAGGGGGCGGGGGTGGGGCAAAATGGTTGAAGAGGGTCAAAAGGTACAAACTTCCAGTTATAAAATCAATAGTCATGGGGATGTAATGTACTGCAGGGTGACCATAGTAACAATAATGTATTACATATTTGAAAGCTGCTAAGAGAGTAGATCTTAAAAGTTCTCATCACGACAAAAAAAATTTTAACTATGTATGATGACAGACATTAACTAGACTCATTGGGGTGACCATTTTGCAACAGATACAAATATAGAATCATTACGTTGTGCACCTGAAACTAATGTTATATGTCAATTATACCTCAAAGAATTTAATGAAAAAGACAAAAAATCTTTAGGAAAAACTTATAGCTCACAACGCTGTACATTGATAAATTAGAAGTTAGTCTTCAGTTCATCCTGTTTCGAGGGATCGTTTTACTGTTTCTGGCTTCTCTACTCCCCTGCTTCCTACAAGATCAGCTTGGGCTGACCATCTCTCTTCTCTCAGCCACTCCATCTGGGTGTCTTCACAGCTTCTTCTTCCTCTGACCCAAGACTAGCCCCTGTTAACTTCTAACCCCTCCTCCTTCACTACTCCCTGCATCTCTGCTTCACTCAGGGATTGACTTCAGGATGTGTCTGTAGTTAGTTCCCAACTGTAGGCTCTCTCCAATCCCACCTGTTTCTCACAGGGCCTCATGGCCCAGGAAGTGTGACTTAACCACATACAAACCCTAATTCTTCCCCAAAACATTTTATTCATTTTGTGGAATGTGGAAATACATGCAATTCTGATGTTTTTCATGAGTAAAGGCAAATCTATACTGTCAGTCCAACTTATACATAATATGATGGAGGAGGTGTTTTTTATGAAGTGATTGATTCTAACAACTTATTTCTCATCCTCATGCATAAAATGGCCTTTTCATGGCTGAGTCTTTGGAAACTATATTTTCAGAGCACTTTAGCATGTATAAAATGTCTTCACATACAACTCAAAGCCAAAAGGAAACCAGCTCAAGACTTCCTTCCTCAGTTCTCTAACATTTTAACTCAGCCCCTACTGGCCATTACCACAGTGTTTTATGTCTTCTCACAAACTTCTTTGCCCCGTCTACTGTTTGTGATAGAGAAAGGCTTCTTGCTTTTGTATATAAATAGGAAATATTATAGTTATCAAGATGGAGACCATAGCAGTCTAGACAAGGCTTGGACCATTTCCACAAGATAAGACCAGTAGACAGAACTGTGGAAAAATTTGCTAAGAAACTCTATTCCTAGCGATTCCCTTCATCTTCAAGGAGCTGAGAGAGAAGGAAGTCCACAGCAAGTACCCTCAGGACTTCAGGAAGAATCTGATGAGGAGGTGGTGTTAGCCTAGAAAATTTTTCAACTGTTCAAAATAAATGGAATAAAGCATTTCATGGCACAAGGAGGATTTATATCCTATGTAGTCAAGACAATGATTTATGAAAATAAAGAACTTGGATTAGAAACCAGAGCTCTCAACTCTTATTACATGGTATCCAAAAGATCAAGCCTTCTGTTTGATCCAATGTTCACATCAAAACCCAACAAAAATTTCCAGTTCAAGGTAGCGACGTAGGAAGATTATGAGCTCACCTCCTCCCACAGACACACCAAGTCTACAGCTACATATAGTACAATTTCCTCTGAAAAAAAAACCCAAAATCTAGCTGAGAGGCTCCTACACATTAAGTGAACAAGAAAATACCCACATCAATGAGAGGCTGAGACACAATCTCATGATAAACCCCACTACTGGCATGGTGACCCACAACTGGGAGGGAACTCAAAACCCTGAGCTTCTCTCTGAGAAGCTCAGGGTTTGAACCTCACATATGGCACCTCCAACTCTTAAGACTCACACCTGAGAGAGCAGCCCCCAGAACACCTAGCATTGAAAGCCATCAGGGCTTGAATCCATGAGACCCACAAGGCTATAGAGAATTGAGAAACAATTCTTACAGGGCTGGCACACATGGTCTCACCCATCTGACCCAGTGTGGAGCCAATCAACTGAAAAGCACCCAGACTTTCTGTGAAGGAGGCTTATCTTAAAGCATCTGCCTGAGGGGCAGGCATCTAATTTAACACACATCTAGGGGCTTCCTGCGATTCTTTCTGGGGTGGAGGCCGCTAGGACCATCTTTGTACTCTCCCACTACGTTGATCCAGCTTACCAGTATCTCCTGGAAAGGAGCTTGTACCCTTGTCCTGCACCCTAATTTTTGTGGCTGCCACTCAGGAGACACCTCAAGATTGCCTGACTCTGGTGGCCAGTGGGGCTTACACTCACAGGTCCCAGAGGACTAGAACCAATGGAGAAGAGTTCTTAACCTGCTACCAGCCCCAAGGCACAGCAGAGAGGCAACAGACTGAGGTGCCCAGTCTTGCTGTGAAAGAGGCCTACTAGCTTATATTCATAGTTGCTGCTGGAGAGGCAGGCTTCCAAGTAAACACACATCTAAGGGCCAACTGTAAACCTCTCCAGAGACCTCAGAAGGCACGCGCTATCTTCATACTCTGTCTGCTGTGCCCCAGAGCACCAATATCTCCCAGAGAAAAGCTTGTACTCACGTCTGGTGCCTCATTTCTACATCTGGTTCCCAGTTTTTATGGCTGCTGCCCAGGAAATGTCCCTTGATTGCCTGGTTCTGGTGGCTAGCATGGCTTGTGTTCCTGTGTCCTATCGAACTGTAAAAACTGGAGAGACAATTCTTGGCCAGCTACCACCCCAAGGCACAGCATAGACAGCAGACTGAAACACATCCCAGTCTTTCTGTGAAAAAGGCCTGTTTGCTTATCTGAGAGCTTTGGCCCAAGGGGCAGGCTTTTGGTTGACATAAGTCTAGAGGCTACTGTGGCACTCTCAAGGACAGAGGCCAGTGGATGCCATCTTTCACTCTCCCTCTGGCACAATACAGCTTGTGGGTATCCCTCAGAAAGGATGTTGTGCCATCATTTGGTGCCCCAATTTTTGTGGCTGCTGCCCAGGGGACATCTCTAGATCACCTGGCTCTGGTGGCCAGCAAGGCTTGTGCTTGCAGTCCCACAGGATTCTACATATTTGCATACTTTAAAAGCTGCTGCCTGAGGGTCTGCCTTCCAACCAGCCTAAATCGAGGCACTGAGATCCTCTCTTTTTGGACACTGATAGGTTTTGGGACACCCTCAACTACTGGGAGCCACTAAAAATAAAATAGGCTGCTTGGACAACCACAAAGGTTTCAGAGACAACCAAGAGCTAGGGCAGGGTTGAATGATAAGGTTTGTATGCTCACAAAGCCACTCCTTCAGACTGGGAGAGGTGGCTGTTGTATTTAATGCATAGAAACAAACAGAGAGAATCAAGGAAAATGAAGAAACACAGAAATATGTTCCAAATGTAAGAACAAGATAAAACTTCAGAAAAAGACCTTAATGAAAAAGAGATAAGTGATTTACCTGATAAAGAGTTCAAAATAACGGCCATAATGATACCCACTGAATTTGGGAGAAGAATAGATGAACATAATGAGAACTTCAACAAAGAGAGAGAAAATAATCAAACAGAAGTCACAGAACTGAAGAATACAATAACTGAACTGAAAAATACACCAAGGGATTTCAACAGCAGCCTAGATGAAGCAGAAGAAAGGATAAGTGAACTCAAAGACAGGGCAGTGGAACTCACCCAATCAGAGCAGCAAAAAGAAAGAAAGAATGAAAAACAGTGAGGTTAGCTTAAGGGACTTATGAGACAACATCAAGTGGACCCACATTCACATTATAAGGGGTCCCTGAAGGAGAAGAGGGAGAGAAAGGGGAAGAAACCTTACTTGAAGAAATAATGTCTGAAAACTTCCATAACCTGAGGAAGGAAATACACATTCAAATCCAGGAATCTCAGGGAGTTTCAAAAAAGGTGAATCCAAGGCAATCCACACCAAGACACATTATAATTAGTCAAAAGTTAAAGACAAGGAGAGAATCTTAAAAGCAGAGAAAGAAACACTTGTTACATACAAGACAACCCCCATAAGACCACCAGCAGTTTTCTCAGCAGAAACTTTGCAGGCCAAGGGTGTGGTACAATATATTCAAAGAGCTGAAAGAGAAAAACTTCCAATAAAGAACACTCAACCCAGCAAAGCTGTCAGTTCAGAATTGAAGGAGAGAGAGATTTTCCAGATAAGCAAAAGCTAAAGGAGTTCATCACTACATCCTTACGAGAAATGTTAAAGGGATTTCTTTAAGCTGAAATGAAGGGTGCTAATTAGTACAGGAAAACATATGAAAGTATAAATCTCACTGGTAAGGGTAAAAATGCAGTAAAATTCAGAATAATCTAATGCTGTAAAGGTGGTAGGTTAATCACTTAGGAAGTTATTAGGAAGGTTAAAAGACAAAATTAGTAAAAAACTATGCATCTTTGTTAAGGAATGCACAAGATAAAAAGATGTAAATTGTGACATCAAAAACATAAAAGGTGCAGGGGAAGAAAAATTTAGAGCTTTAGAATGCAATCAAATTGTTATCAACTTAAAACAGACTTATAAGCAGAAGTTGTTTTATGCAAGACTCACGCTAATCACAAAGCAAAAACCTATAGTAGATACAAAAAAGATAAAGAGAGAGGAATCTAAGTATACCACTATGGAAAATTGTCAAATCACACAGGCAGAGAGCAAGAGAAGAAGGAAGAGAAGAATTACAAAACAGCTAGAAAATAAATAACAAAATGGTAATAAGTGTATACCTATCAATAATTAGTTTAAACGTAAATGGATTTAATTCTATAATCAAAAGACATAGAGTGGATGAATATATTTTTTTAAAAAAAGTAAACAAGATCCATCTATATGCTGCCTACAAGAGATTCACTTCAGATGTAAGGACATAAACAGACTGAAATTGAAGGGATGGGAAAGATGATCCATGCAATGGAAACCAAAGAAAGTGGAGGTAGCTATACTTATATCAGACAAAACAGACTTTACGACAGTGTAATAAGAGACAAAGAAGATTATCATATAATGCTAAAGGGGTTAATCCAACAAGAGGATAGAAAATGTGTAAATATTTATGTACCTAATGTAGGAGCACCTAAATATATAAGGCAAATATTAACAGACCTAAAGGGAGAAGTAAACAGCAATACAAGCTCACATGGAACATTCTCCAGGATAGATCATATGTTAGGCCACAACATAAGTCTTAACGAATTTAAGAAGACTGATATCAACTATCTTTTACAACCACAATGGAATAAAACCAGTAATCAATTACAAGAAGAAAAGTGCAAAATTCACAAATATGTGGAGATTAAACAACATGCTTTGGAACAACCAATGGACCAAAGAAGAAATCAAAAGAAAAATCAAAAAATACCTTGAGACAAACGAAAATGGGAGTACAACATACCAATTTATGGGATACAGCAAAAGCAATTCTAAAGGGGAAGTTCATAGCAATAAATGCCTGTATCAAAAAACAAAAAAATATTTCAAATAAACTAACTTTTCACCACAAAAACTAGACAAAGAAAGATAAATGAAAAGTTTCTAGACAGAATGAAATAAAGATCAGAGTGGAAGTAAAGGATATAGAGACTAAAAAGAAAATAGAAAAGATTAAACTAAGAGCTAGTTTTTTGAAAAGATAAACAAAATTGACAAAGCTTTAGCTAGACCTACCAGGAAAAGGAGAGAGGTCTCAAATAAATAAAATTAGAAATAAAAGAGGAGACATTATAACTGATACCACACAAAGGATCAAAAGAAATTACTATGAAAAACTATACATCAACAAACTGGACCATGTAGAAGAAATGGATAAATTCCTAAAACATACAAACTATCAAGACTGAATTATCAGGAAATTAGAAAGTCAGAGCAGACCAATTACTAGTAAGGAGACTGAATCAGTAATCAAAAACCTCCCAATAAATAAAAGTCAGCTTCATTGATGAATTCTACCAAACATTCAAAAAAGTAGTAATACCAATACTTTTCAATCTCTTCCAAAAAATAGAAGAGGGCGCAACATTTCCAAACTCATTTTATGAGGCCAGCACCCCCCGGATACAAAAACCAGACAAAGATGCCACAAGAAAATAAAATGACATGCCAATATCCCTGATGAACATAGATATGAAAACTCTCAACAAAACATTAGTAAACTCAATTCAACAATACATTAAAAGGATCCTACACCATGAACAAGTGGGATTTATTCCTGGGATGCAGGAACACTTCAACATCTGCAAATCAATCAATGTGACAGACCACATTAACAAAATGAAGAATAAAAATCATATGATCATCTCAATAGATACAGAAAAAGCATTTAACAATACTCAACATCCATTTTTGATAATAGTTTGATTTTGATAAATTATTTTGATAAAATAATCCAATTTTGATAATCCATTTTTGGGGATATAGGGAACACATCTCAACATAATAAAGGCCATATATGACAAGCCCACAGCTAAAATCACAGTCAATAATGAAAAACTGAAAGCTTTCTAAGATCAGAAACAAGACAAGGTTGCACACTTCATCACTTTTATTTAACATATTATTGGACGTTTTAGCCAGAGCAATTACACAAGGCAAAGAAATAAAAGTCATCATCAGAAACAAAGAGGTAAAATTGTTACTAGTTGCATAATGTGATACTATATATAGAAAATCCTAAAGATGCCACCAAAAAACTGTTAGAACTAATAGACAAAATCAGTAAAATTGCAGGATGCAAAATCAACATACAGAAATCAGCTGCATTTTTATATATTAATAACACTATCAGGAAGAGAAATTTGAAAAACAATCTCATTACAATTGCATCAAAAAGAATAAATACCTAGGAATAAATTTAACCAAGGAGGTAAAATACCTGTACACTGAAAACTGTAAGACATTGATGAAAGAAATGGATCGGAAGAATTAACATTGTTAAAATGTCCATACAATTGAAAGCAACCTACAGATTCAATGCAATTCCTACCAAAATTCCAATGGCATTCTTCACAGAAATGAAAACAAACAATCCTGAATTTTGTATGGAACTACAAAAGACTTCAAATAGCCAAAGCAATCTTGAGAAAGAAGAACAAAGCTAGAGGCATGATGCTCCCCGATTTCAAACTACACTATAAATTTACAGCAATCCAAACAGTATGGTATCAGCATTAAAAATAGGCACACAGACCAATGGAAGTGAACAGAGAGCCCAGAAATAAACCCATGCATATATGGTCAATTCTTTTACGACAAAGGAGCCAAGAATATACAATCAGAAAAGGATTTTATTAAATAATAAATGGTGCTGGAAAAACCGGACAATCATATGCAGAAGAACGAAACTGGACCACTATCTTACATCATATACAAAAATCAACTCAAAACGGATGAAAGACTTGAATGTAAGACCTGAAACCATAAAACTCCTAGAGGAAAACAGGCAGTAAGCTCCCTGACATCAGTCTTGGCAACGATTTTTGGAACGACACCAAAAGCAAAAGATCAAAAGCAAAAATAACAGCGACTACATGCAACTAAATAACTTCTGTGCAGCAAAGGAAACTATCAACAAAGTGAAAAGGCAACCTACCAAATGGGAGAAAATATCTGCAAATCGTGTACCTGCAGCCACTATGGAAAACAGAATGGAGGGTCCTCAAAAAGTTAAAAATAGAACTGCCAACAATCCAGCAATACCACTTGTGGATATTTATGCAAAGAAAAGGAAAACACTAATTCAAAAAGATACATGCACCCCTATGTTCATTGCAGCATTATTATTCACAATGGCCAAGATATGGAAGGAATATAAGTGTCTATGAGTAGATCAACAGATAAAGAAGATGTTGTAAAATAAATAAGCTATGAGGATGTAACATACAGCATATTGACTATAGTTAATATACTGCATTGCATATTTGAAAGTTCCTAAGAGTAAATTAGAAGTTCTCATGACAAGAAAAAAAATTATTATGGTGATGGCAGTTAACTAAACTTACTATGGTAATCATTTTGCAATATATACAAATAGTGAATTATTATGTTATACGTCTGAAACCAATATGTTATATGTCAATTATATCTCAATTTTAAAAGCCCAACATGGAAATTTGAGACATGAAAATATAATAAAACAGTTAAATAATCAAAAAGAGTTAAAACCACTACCTGTTTGTCTTCTCCTAATGCTTTAATGGAAGCTTCTGATATGTCGAATTGCAAATCAAAATGGATTTCTATTTTCATTACTTCTTTGTTTCTGATATTAATAGGCTTCAGGTTAATGACGAGCATCTTCATCCTCTCGGTTTCTAGCAAAACATAAAGTACACCAATGCCGACCAACACACTAAAAAGTTGTATTTAAAAATTTTATAATTTTAAATCATTGAACTTGGATTTTACAACTGTCCAGATTTTTCTACAATGAGAAGTTGAAAAGAAGTAATATTAAAGTTACTTCGAAATTATTTTTATTAGATGCACG
The DNA here is from genome assembly GCF_021613505.1 of Equus quagga. Lineage (NCBI taxonomy): Eukaryota > Metazoa > Chordata > Mammalia > Perissodactyla > Equidae > Equus > Equus quagga. The sequence goes on from NC_060281.1 coordinate 52,931,791, forward strand.
TGTTTTTATAGACACGTCCACACAATATGATTAAGTGGTCAATCGTGCAGAAATAGGAAGTAACTTAGCATAGCAATGGAGTTGAATTTTAGAACACAAAACTACTTTTTAAAGAGCATTTTGTGAATACAAAGCTATCATCTGCAACCGTATTTTACTACCCAATATATTACATACAACATTCATCCTCTCTCTCAGATCTCACTCATTTCTAAAATTAAAATTCACTATTCCAAATATGCAAAATGGAATAATCTGCCTTCACTTGAATAAACTCTGCTTAAAGGGGAGAAATGAAAACCTCCTTGAGGGAGGTGTTTCTCAGACAACAGTCTCCTTGGGGCCCCTTCCAGGGCATCAGCCCTCTACTGACAAATAAAAATTGGTTTTAGAAGAGAAAATAGCTTAAACCAAAATTCAAAGGGAGTCCAAGAAAAACCCAGAGTAAGTACAAGCTGAGTTGGAAGCAGCAGGAGAGAAAAGAGAATAAAGTCAATAAAAGAGCAGGCAAAGCGAACAGTCACAAATCGATGAGAACGGAAAGAGGGAAAAAGAATGAGACACACCTGGGTCCAAATCTGTGGCTACTGAGTGCTTGAAATATGGCTAATACAAATCAAGATGTGCCATAAACACAAAATGCACATCATTTCGTGAAGATAGTACAAAAAAGAGAAGGTAAAATATCTCATCAATTTTTTTTACAATAATTACATGTTAATATTTTGAATATACTGGGTTAAACTCATGTTATTAAAATTAGTCCACTTTTAATGTGGCTACTAGAAAATGTTTAATTGACTATGTGGCTCACATTATATTTCTATAGGACAGTGTTGGCTAAAGCAAATCTCTGCAACCCCCCAAAATACTGATCTTTCAGGACATTCAGTCACTGCAAGGAAAGTCTCTGAAACCTTGCAAGAAAAGTAATTTAAACGCTATCTGAAAAAGTAAATAGCTAGTTGGGCTGTGGGCTGCAATGCAAACACACTGTCATGCATTGCAAAATGCTGTTTCAGTCAACAGTGGACCACAGATATGATGGTGGTCCCATAAGATTAGTACCGCAAAGCCTAGGAGTGTAGGAAGCTGTACCATTGTGCAAGTATATCACTGACTAACTGCCCTGGGTAACTCAAAGGAGGTTTTGGAAGCACTGCCATCAACCAATCCAAACCCCATCACAAGAGTGATGCCTGCACAGATGGGCCAAGAAGTGCCCAAGAGCTTACCTCTGCTTTTTTTTTTTTTTTTTTTTTTGCTGAGGAAGATTTGCCATGAGCTATCATCTGTTGCCAATCATCTTCTTTTTGCTTGAGTACGATTCACCCTGAGCTAACAACTCTGTCAGTCTTCCTCTATTTTGAATGTGGGTTGCTCCCTCAGCACAGTGGCCGACGAGTGGTGTAAGTATACACCTGGGAACCGAACCCAGGTTGCTGAAGCAGAGGGCACTGAACTTAACCACTAGGCCATGGCACTGGCTCCTACCTTTGCTTTATTTTAATGTTAAGATCTCCACCCCCAGAGGAGCTTAGGCCTTATTACCATAACATGCGATGCATGTGGAAGCATGTTTTCCAACTAGGCCTGCGCAAGTGAATACCCACCTCTCCCTTTTGAATATTCATTCTCAATCTAAAATAAAATGCCCCTGGTTCTCTCTTGCCCAGGGAGCCACGGCTTTAGAAGGGTTCCCTGTGATCTCTGTATTTGCTGCAAATAAATTTTACTTTGGGTGACAGCTACTTCTGGTGAAGGCTTTGATTTCAACTCACCAAGCAGCAGACCCACTTTGGTTCAGTAACAAGTGCAACCTATGATGTCACACAATGACAAAATCACGTAATGATGCCTTTATCAGAACATATCCCCAGTGCATGACTACATAGCTCAGAAGAAATGCCTGAGGGTTGCACCAAGCACTCAACAGGCTACTAAAACATTGCCAACTCCTGAGCAAGAAGAGCTTTGCATACAAAACTAGTCTTACTTGTAGAGTTTGCTAAACAATCTTCAGTTTCTTTGGCTATAAAAATAGAAAGTAACATCTACTTCCTCCAGATACTTTGAGGAACTTTATAAATTATAAAGTGTCATGGAAATGTGATATATTAATGAAGTATAGAATATTAACTTTGGCAAGTTGGTTCTTAAAAACTGCTACAGTAGCAAAGTTTGGAGTTCAGGAACTTAAATTACGAAAGGCAATGCGCTAAGAGTACCACAGTCAGAAAATCCATGGAAGTCCTTCTAAAATATTGACTTAGAGTAAATGCCAATGATATTTTATGTATCTTAAATTAATAGTAACAGGTAATCACTATAAAAATGGAGTACTTTTAATTTATACTTATGATTACATTTAGTTTACATTTCTAGTGAGATGTTTATAAACCCCTTTCTTTTACTACAGATGAGAGATAATTCCAACGCAACGTACACCATCTTTCCAATTCTGTGACTATGTAACTGCTATCTCTTGACATATGTGACAACGAGAAATATATATTCGGCCTCTTCCCAGGTTCCTGACAGAGTTCCTAAAACCCTTCTAATTTCCTGAGTGCTAAGGGTGCTAAGAGCATCTTTTTCTTCTACTAATATTTGGGTTTTGACCCCCGTTCCTGACATAAGAGCTTCTAAGACCCTTGGACTCCCCAGAGTAATGAGCGTCTTTTGTACGCTAACGAGAAGACTGTGGCTGGGGGCCCCTAGATAGCTTCAGGATGGGAGCCGGCCCCAGAAAGACTAAGACAGGAGTAGAGGGTTGGAACTTTCAGCTCCACCCCTCAACCTCCAGGGAGGGGAAGGGGCTGGAGATTGAGTTAATAATCCATCATGCCTATGTGACAAAGCCTCCGTAAAAATCCCTAAACTAGCGTTTGGAGAGCTTCCAGGTTGATGAACACATCCTTGTGTCAGGAGGGTGGTGCACTCCAATTTCACAGGACATAAGCTCCTGTGCTCGGGACCCTTCTGGATCTTGCTCTGTGTACCTCTTCATCTGGCTGTTCATCTGTATCCTTTAAAAATAGCCATTAAAATAAACTGGTAACTTGTAAGTGTTTCCCTGAGTTCTGTGAGCCACTCTCACAAATTATCAAACCTGACAAGAAGGTTGTGAGAACCCCGGATTTGTAGCTGGTTGGTCAGACGTACAAGTGGCAACCCGGGACTTGGGATAACTGTCTGAAGTGGGGGCAGTGTTGTGGGCCTGAACCCTCAACCTGTGGAGTCTGCACCAACTCCAGGCAGTTACTATCAGAATTGCTTACTGTGAGGGAAAATCCCACACATTTGGCGTCAGAAGTGTTGTGAGCAAAGGAAACAAGTTTTCTTGTACCATCTCTCCCAGTTCTTTCAATTCCCAGCCTCCTCAGATGTCAACAGGTATAGTTCCAAAATCCAGGCTCACTTCTCTGTCTTCCCTTCGTTCTCCCAGAGCTTCACTGCGAAAGTCTCTCTTCCTCTCCCGCCACCTGCTCTACTGCTTAATCTGTCCCTATCCCAAATCTCCCTCTTTTTCTAACTATCCAACAGGAGAAATTCAAAATTCCTGCACCCCAGAACAACTTCTCGCAAGCAACTGAAAAAACTACATACAGAAGATTGTGAAAGATTTTGAAATGGGCCAAAAAATTACTGGGTGCCTGTCTAGGAGCCCCTTCTGGGTTATCTGCACTTTTCATTGTCTTTGAGCTATTTTACAAATCTGTAAGTTGCAGAAAACTAATGATAAAGAAAATGAATCTTCTCCATAGAAATTCAAATGCATTGTGTTTGTGGAATGCAATTGTCTAGTCTTCAATCTATCTGTAAATTCATTTCAGCATGGCTTATACATGTGTGGCTTTTTGAATTCTCCTTTGAACTGGTTATTATATCTTACTGATTTCCTTGTTAATTAATGAATTAAACAATCAACTCACATTTAGTGTTTGTGTGAGGGTCATGATTTCACCTTTTCAAAAATTATCCTTTAACAGAACGCTGAAATTAACTTATGTACATAAGAAATTCTGTCACTGACTGGTCGCCCTGAGCAACTCAAGGATGGGTTTGGAAGCATTTAACTGTTTTTCCAGATTGGTTTTTTCCATTTGTTATGTTAAGGAGGTGCCAACCTCCCAACCTCCACCAACAACCTCCCTGAACCAGACCAAGCCTCCCCACAGAAGCAACGCCTGTGACCTTTGCCTTGTTGTTAATGCTAAGATCTCTACAGGAGGAGTTTAGGTCTTATCACCATAACCTGCAGTGTATGTGGAAGCATGTTTTCCAACTGAGCCAGTGCAAACGAATACCCACCTCTCCCTTTTGAATATTCATTCCCCATCTGAAATAAATGTCCCTGCTTCCCTTTCTTCAGGGACACCATGACTTCGGAAATGATTCTTCATGGTCTCCTATTTGCTGCGAATATACTTTACTTAGTGAGACAACTTCTTCTGATGTAGAGTCTGATTTAACTCGCCAGGAGGTAATCCTACTTTGGTTTCAGTAACAATTCCAGCTGGGGAAACTCAGGGCTGAAGAAGTATTACCTTATCCTAAGTGGTCCCACAGGAGGATCTTCAGTTCGAGTTCAAGCCTAAGAAGGATTTGTTTTCCCCAGGATGTGTATGATAAGAATCGTGTTATGGATCATGTTTCACTTTTCACCCTGGCTTTCAGGAAGCTCAGCACCAAATTAGAATTCCCATGGTGGCATTTTAGATTAGCCTTCATGATAGACATTTTTATTCTTGTCTGTGGTTCCAATTTTCCAATTTTATGATTTTGGTATAAATATGCAAGCTGACCTAAATCCTTTGTGGAAAGAAGTATAATATTCATATAACTACAGGGGCTGGCCCCGTGGCCGAGCGGTTAAGTTCGCGCGCTCCACTGCAGGCGGCCCAATGTTTTGTTGGTTCGAATCCTGGGCACGGACATGACACTGCTCATCAAACCACGCTGAGGCAGCGTCCCACATGCCACAACTAGAAGGACTCACAACGAAGAATATACAACTATGTACTGGGGGGCTTTGGGGAGAAAAAGGAAAAAATAAAATCTTTAAAAAAAAAATATTCATATAACTACATAATATTTAGCTTTAAATCTTTAGTAAACCCAATTACTTAAAAATGTTGTGTAAACCAAGTTACTTTCAAAAACATCCCTTTATTTTTTAAAGACCCAGTTGAGGAATCCTGATCAAGTATGATTGAGGCTGAAAATCTCAACTGAACTAACCAGTTACTTGTATCCACCCAGAAAAGATCACTCTGATTTCATGCCCCTCAGCTCTGTCTATACCAAGCTGAAAAGACAGGTGAGTGATGGAGGTTTAAGATGGAGAAATCAGAGGGACAATATTTAAACAGAGCTGGTACATACCCACATAAACTCATTGATTATTACTATAAATCTGTGGGAGACAGAGGGCAGGTACTATCACCATTTTTTTAAATTGTGGTACGAAACATAACATTTACAGTGTTAACCATTTTTAAGTGTACAGTTCAGTAGCGTCAAATATATTTACATTGTTATACAACAGCTCTCCAGAACTTTCTCATCTTGCAAACCTGAAACTCTGTACCCATTAAACAACAACTCCCCATTTTCCCCTCCCCACAGGCCCTGGTAATCATCATTCTACTTTGTCTCTATTTGAATACCTCATATAAGTGGAATCGTACAGTATTTGTCTTTTGTAACGAAAATATTTCACTTAGCATAATGTCCTCAAGGTTCACCCATGATGTAGCATGTGTCAGAATTTCTTTCCTTTTTAAAGCTAAATAATATTCCACTGTATGTACATACCACATTTTGTTATCTACCCATCCATCAGTGCACACTTCAGTTGCTTCCACCTCTTGGCTATTGTGAATAATGCTGCAATGAACATGGATGTTCTCTCTTCAAATCTTTTTCCAAGTCCTGCTTTCAATTCTTCTGGATATGTATATCCAGAAGTGAAAGTGCTAGATCATATGATAACTCTACTTTTAATTTTTATGAGGAACTAAACCATTTTTACAATGAGAAAACCAGGCAAGTAACTGAACCCCAAAGTCACGGAGCAGAGGAGTCACCAGTCCAGCACCCTTGCATCCTGGTCCTGAGCACTGCGCTCCTTCCACCACACTGCACTGCCTCCATTCTATCTCAAGGCATGATCAAAGTCTGCTCTAGAATTGACTAAACATATACCACAACTACAAACAGAAATGATACTCAGAACTAAATGTGGGGTAGTTTAGGATTACCGTCTTACCTATTATGCTGAAATTAATCACTGCGTCCTTCGAAAGTATTACTGAGTCCCACAGAGCGCTCTTGGAAAACAATAAGCGAAACTGATGAGCACATAACACATACGTGCATGGGAACAATCGCTAAGCTCTTAAGCTTAAACATGAATCAGACGTGATTACCTCAGTATTGTCTATATAAAAAGTTACACTCTGACTTCCTAGGTTGAAATCAATCCAAAATTTCTCTAATTTTTCATCTGCTGGTTTTCTCATCTGTAAGATACAATTTCAACATAAATTATACACATAAGTATCATGTTAAGAGGTCAGATGAAAGTTATTCCATAAAAACAGAACTCCTGCTTTTCCCAGAACAAGACTACCCTAATGTTATAGGGTCTCTCAGTATTGCCTTATTCATTTCTGCAAAACAAGAGGAAGGTCTCAATCTTATAAAACTAAGCTATTTCTAGAAAAAAAAAAGACCTTGCTATCCTTAGCTATTTAATAGATGTTCAAATATGTCAGATGACTCTATCTACACAAACTTTGTTTTTCCGGTGAGAATCACAGAGAAAACAGTTCTATGTTGAAGAAATAACAATATACACTGTATATGGATACCTGTAGTGAAGGAGGTATTATGAAATATAAGTGGTGATTTGCCATCTAACTTATCTGTTAGAACAGAGCTAAGAGTTGAAGATTTCAAATTACTTTCATTTTAATTATTATAAATATATGCTTATAGTTTAAAAAAAGAGATTCAAACAGTATGGTGTTTATAAAAACAGTAAATATCTCTTTCTCTGCCTCCCAACTTCCCACAGGAATTTTTCCATAGGTACCATCAATAAAGCTTTTGTTTCCTCCTAGATGTATTATAGACATTTATCAAGAAGTACATATAAAAAATTTTTAGTCCTCAATAATGGAGAAAACACTAGACTTACTATTCTACCATCTGCTTTTCCAATAAATAGTATTTTATGGACATCTTTCCACCACACATGCCTACTTTTTAATAGCTATAGAGTTGAATGAAGGTTTTAACCCACAATGCATGTTACTGGAAGCCAGTGTAAGGGCCCTGATTGAGCTGATGGAAGTTCAGAAGTCCTCGAAAGTAGAGCCAAGCAGCAATCAGACTCCTCAGACAACCAGAAGGAAAAATAGATAGAACTGAGATACAGGAATCAAGCCATCCAAATCAGTTCTAGAGAGAAGGAACTTGTAGTGTAGTCGTGAGTTGAAGGTTCAGCTCACAGAGGCCAAGAAGGGGGCTCTGAACCCTAAACAAAGAAATGGTTAATTAGGACATTCTGAAGACAGATCCAGGAAACCCCAACAGAGTGAAGGTTCAGAGGCCTCTGAAGGTTTTACCCAAAAGTTGACATTCTATAAGCTTGGGGCACTTTTATAGAAAGAATTTTGTTCCTCTAAAAACAAAAGAAGGGAATGAAAAGAGGTGGCTCAATTTTGGACCTTAAAATACAAGGTAGAATGATCTATAGAAAGGAGAGTGGTCCCACTTGTTGCGGATAGAGTAGGAACCATCCACTGTATACAAAGAAGCACAATCACCCTTTTCCCTCTGTATCTGGGTATGAATAACGTTACCCATTAATAGAGCAAAATAAGGCAAGGTTCCTGTAATTCATGAACACAGTATAAACCCTAAAATCCCTTTATCTACTAGCAACAGTAGGACCCCTAAACTTACTGGTAATGCATCCCAGTAATGGTATGAGAGAAGACAGGAGAAAGGGACAAGAAGCTTCCAAGTTGGGGCCTCTAGGAAATGTAAGCTTCCTTTTTTTAAAAAGCCCTTCTGAGTAGCAAGAGCAGTTTATCCTAAGTAAACCTAACTATGGATTTCATTATATCCCACCCTCACGGACCCCAAGAGAGACAAACATACCTCATTCCCATCAGCAAAAGCAGCCATACATGGAAACGAATAGACCCTGCAAAACACCTCACAATTAAAAAGTAAAATAAAATATGGATGGACCCCAAACACAACCTACAGATGTTCTACAAGCAAGCATGTGGAACTAGGGTACGCCATTATGTCTCTTTGTACAAAGTATGGAAGGGGATTTCAAACCTGCGAATGAAGATTATAACTAGATTTCAAATCTCCATCCCAATGAAAAGAATGAAGTTAGCAAATACTTTCTCATCAAGGACTCAACTGTCTATAGCATGCCTATCCCCAGTGACCTCAAGTCTATCAGAAATCACTCTTCATAAAACCTCCCCAGAGGACACAATGTTAGAAATATTGCAAACCATAAATAAATATGCTAAAAGACTGATAGAGATAATTTTTAAACACACACAAATGAATCACTGGGTAGAATGTGTCTAATCTTCTGAGATTTCTACTCAATGAACAACTCAGTAATGCTCAGTAAATTATGCATCCTATATTCTCTCCTAAAATAACTAAAACAGATCCTATACGTATATTTTTAGTATTAGACATTTTCAGAATACAATTAGCCAATACAATAATTCTCAGAGAAACACCTTACCTTCTTTGGTCACCAAGTCTGTTGTTTAGATGATTGAGAAATTGTCTACTGTCCTTCAAAGCAAATAATGCAAACATTTTAATAAAAAGTCAAATATCTTAGTTAAATGCTCCCCTTACCAGCATGTAGAGACCAGTGATTGCTTCTAAATTTCCAGGATCCAGTAAAATCTCAAGGCTTCACAAGGATTCATTATTGTATGTTAACTAAAACAATATTTTGTGTCACAAAGAGGAGGCTCCAGACATATGTTCTAGAAGGAATCCCCCAGCCAGGAGATTTTCAGCTGAGAAATGCTTAAGTCTCCAAAAGTGATACGTAAAATCATGTTTCACTGGGTTGGAAGAGTAAGCAAGAGAAATCCATATTACTGATGACCTAGACCACAATATTTGACTAGCCCATTGGGCGTCCATCTCCTAACATCTGCCCAGAACAACACAATCACAAACTCATAAAACTCATCAACTTTGGGCTTATCCAGCTGTATTATCCACGGCCAATTCCTTATCTGTAATTCTCCATCCTACTCCTTCTTGGGTTCTCTCTCTTGGTATATGTCCTGAGAATAAAGCACATTTTTAGGGTTCTCGTAACCAACAGCTATTAGGAAAGTAAATTTGTTGCCTGCAAAATTCTAAAGCCAAAGAGACACTGATCCAGGCTTTTGTTACTTTTGTCAGCAAGGGCTGATTACTGGAATCAGTCCTCACATCAGAGTCTATATTCAGCACTAAACAGACAACAGTAAATGCAAACCTTCATCTAAAAGCAGTCCAGTTAAGAAGCTGACGGCTCTGGGGTGGGGAGGATGATTTGAAAAACAAGATAATTACTTTTCTCCTATTTTCACCAAATTTCCCTGCAGATGAGGAAATGACACAGAGGAGAAAGAAAACTAACATCTGAATGCCCATAACATCCCAGATACTTTCAGTTTCTCTCACTTAATTCTCCAAAGTTTTTATTATTATTTTGGTGAAGAAGATTGACCCTGAGCTAATATCTCTTGCCAATCTTTTCTTGCTTGAGGAAGATTGGCCCTGAGCTAACATATGTGCCAATCTTCCTCTATTTTGTATGTAGGATGCCACCTCAGCATGGCTTGATGAGTGGTGTGTAGGTCTGTGCCCGGGATCCAAACCCACGAACCCCTGGCCACCGAAGCAGAGCGTGCAAACTTAATGACGACATCACTGGGCCAGACCCTAATTCTCCAAATTCTGAGGTGGGTTTTATTCCCATTTTACAGATGGGGACACCAGGGCTTTGTAAGTCAACTGCCTTGCCAAAATGCATACATCATGTTGGTCAGGGAGGTGGGACTCAAACCTGGGGCTCACCATCTTTCCATTTAGACCAAACTGAATCCTGGCTACCGCAGATCTGGCAACGGACTCAGTCAAATATAGTACATTTACTAACATATTTAAAGGTTCGGATTTAATAAAATCCTAGCTGCACAGCAGTTTTCACCCGAAAGTCTTTGTTCAACATGAGCACTGTCGTTAAGGATTTTACCTTTTCCCAAGTGTCTAACCCTCATTTTAAGAACTTTTTCAAAGAGGAAAAACATTTTAGCTATTTTAGGATGAAGGTAGGTATGCAATAAAGCCATAAGCTATCTTCGTGCTGCTTGAGGACACAATCACAATCACATGAGCCCAGATCACATGGAAGACACTGGAAATTACTGTCCCTTCAAACTGTGGTGGCTGGCTCACAGCACAGCCACCTCATAACACTCCTCGGTCACTAGAGCGTACCATCCCGTCATCACCCCAGCTGCTCCCTGCAAGGCTGAAATGTACTTTCTTTGCTTCTCCAACTCTTCCCACCCTTCAAGGGTTGTTGAAGATTGCTCCCCCTCCCATGACATTTTCTCTGACTGGATCCATCAAGTTTACATACAGGTAACTTCCAAGTTACCTACAAAGTCCTATCTGTAACCCCATATTTGACCAACTAATCTTCTGTTCATATTGTCCTCAATTGCTTCAAACATGTGGGAAACAGGAAGTTTAAGAATGGCAACTTAATCACATTTAAGGAAAAATTCCTCTCCAACACAGGAAAGTACTGAGAGGTTGCTTAATAAGTATGGATTACATGGAATTTTGATGACTAGGAATCTCACCGTCTCAAATTCTCGATCCTTAATTTCTTTGAAAGCTTCAGCAATGACATCATCTTCAAACCACTGATGGACAAGGTCAACCCTTGACTTCTTCGTTGTCAGTCTACACAACGCTTCAGAGAGAGCAACCTGCTGGTCATAATCTAGAGATGAATAATTAGATAGACATGGATAATTCTGGGCACAAAGCAAAAGAAAAAATGAGTTCAAAACTAACACTTGTTCTAAGAAATTCCATCTTAGAAGACTAGCATTGTGTCTTATAAGCAGTAAGATGTGTCCCAGAGTAATGATATTCACTTAAATTCAATATTTGAGAAATATTAGGAGAAAATCTAAATAGGTCAGCATATAACAATTTTTTAAAAAATAAGTGTTTCTGCATTTTATGTTTTAGATATATTAAAGCATTCATCAAAAGTAGTCCAAACAGCCTTAAAAAAATATTTCCACTGCAAAGATTAAATTCCAAGATAAATTGTGGTATTTCACAGCATATAAACAAAACTACACATATGAACGTGTTTAAATCTCAAGTAATTTTAAAGGTAAAATGCAAGTTGCAACTGGATATGTACAATAGGATGAAATTTATAGAATACTTTTAAAATTGCAAAACGGTATTACATGTCACTTACGAAGACAGAGAAAAAGTAGAAAAATATACTTAGGAATGAAAAAAAAATCCAAGTCAAGGATTCCCTCTACCAATGGAAAGGGGATGGGATCAAGGACATGGACACAGAGGTTTTACTTGCAACTCTGATTTATTTTCAAGAAGATTGAAAGCAAATATGGCAAAATATAAAATTTGACTAAGCTGGTTGGCAAATGAGTATTCATTAATTATTCTGTATTGTTTTCAGCATGCTAAAATCTCTCATAATAAATTAAAAATAAAATCCTAATTCCTATTTTCAACTTGGCCATAATTAATTCCCCATACTTCCAACATGCTCATAAAACCCCCATGTCCAATATTTAATATTCTAATACCGAAAAATTTTAAACACTTCTTACCACCCACAGTCAAGATTGTCCTTGCAAGATCCTTCCTGAAACATTTAGGTAAATTACATTTTACTGAAATGAACATGAACAGTCAAAACTTTATTATTTTGGCATTAAAATTTAAAACCAAGATGTGTATGTTTGAAATTATTTATTTGAAATTCAGCATCAGAATTTCCTCCATGTCAAGAATAAATTTTTATGGAAAAATTTTCTCAAGTTTATATATTAATGACTTAAGTGTCCTTTTATTTTTTTTTAAGAAACTAGAGCTACCATATATTCTAAGATTCTATTTCTCTTTCTGTAAAGTGAATTCAATTTGCTGATCTCTGAGGATTCATGATATGCTAAGATTGTGGAATTTTATAATCACCTTACCAGCTGTGAGGTTGTGTGTCCTTTTTTTTTTTTTTTTTTTTTTTTTTTTACATAGTTTGACATCTGGAAGAAATGATAAGGGGTGCTGTGGCTCTCTCCTATGAGCTTTTTGAACGGATTTCAAAAACTTATTAAGTTACAGACATAATGAGATTAAGTTCTCACATTATTGTAGCTAACAGACTCCCTTATTGTATCAGCATTTAACTGAAATTGTTACATGACAAGTGTGATGTTGATTTTAACGTCTAAAGTAACCCCCATTCGAAAGAACAGATTTGTTAAGAAATCTTGTGATTCAGCTTCTCATAATAAGCAGATTAATTTGTTACTATTAAATTGAAGGCTTAAAACATCACGACTAAGAGTTCTGCCTTATTTTATGCTTGCAGATTTTGCATCTGACTTGAAATCCAGAATATTCCAGACTTTCTAGAACATACAAACAGTAAGATAAGACCATAGGATTGGTTTGCAAATTTAGGAGAAAACATCAGGTCAGCTGCTCTCCAAGTCTACATACACCGCTAAGAGTAATGGCTGCACTAACATATTCAATAAATATTTTTGGGGAAAAATCCAGTGGAAAAACCGCATCCTGCAAAGACTAGTTCAATGGACAAATATGCTAGCAATGAGCTCCAGGCTCAGAGACCACCTCTTTCAGGCCTACACTATCGCAAACTCGGTAGCCTTTCTCTCATCAGTCATGGCAGCGTATCACACGGATGACGGTCTGTCCCCGTGAGGTCATCGATGCTGGTTAGTGGTTAGAACATAGTCACATATTTGGGTTCAAATTTCAAAACAGGGTGCTGGTTTTTCTCTTTCCATGGTCACACATGACAACCTTACCTCCAAATTTCAATGTCCCCAGAACTACATAGTTGTGTCCAGGTCACCATAAAACAAAAAAGTCCATCACTCGAAAAGCAGTACAAACTCCGTGCTCTATTGGTATAGCTAACAGTGGGTAACCTTGGAGCATTTGCTCTCTACTAGGTAATGTGCTGATCACCTTCAATGGACTGCTTGATTCAACCTGTATAATAACTCAGTCAGGTACTGTTGGCTGCACTTTACACGTGAGCAAACTCAGGTAGGTACAGTGAGGTTAAGACCGTGCTCTAAATGATGCAAGTAGCTTAAGTGGCAAAACCAGGATTTGAAGCCGAGTAGTCTGGCTCCAGGCTCTGTACCCTTGACATTCTCCCATGAGTTACTAATTTAGTTCACACTCGCAGTGAAAAAATAACCTATAGCCTGAGAAAGCATTTCACCTCACAAATGTGATTTGAACAAAGAAGAAAACCACATACTACTAAAAAAGAGGTTAGCAGAGTCTAGCTTTTTTCCTCAGTCCTTCTTCACGGCTTGACAAAGTGCCTGATCCATAGTAGGTGCACAAAGTATTTACTGAAGGAGGGAAGGAAGTAATCAGGCCTAAGGAGAACAAAGATTGAGGTCGTACAGTCTGGAGAGGTTTTGCCCTCACATCCTCACATAATCGAGTACAAGATCACTTACATAAGACGACACGGGTCTTCTGACAAGGAGAGTTGTTTTCTCTCTTCCCGAGGCACAGCCTGCAAAATGAAGTTCAAAGTCTTCAAAGCCTTTTTGGAGTCAGAGAGGCATTCATGAGGAAGAAACAAAACAGAGACCTATGCACAACTTTCTCCAAGGTTCCAGAGCAACTGTTATCTGTTTTGTTATTTGCACCTTACCTCCCGTTGAATCAAATGATTTACAGTCTTTTCTGTCACCAGAGATCCTAAGGGAAATATGAAGGAATCCAGCATCTGAATTTTCCCTGAAAGTATAATTTTAAAAGAATCAAATTGATGCTCAAAAGAATAAGTAAATGACTGCTACACAGCCGGAAGAGGCAAAGACTGAAAAAGCCAGGGCAGCAGTGAACATTGCAGAAATTATATATCTGGACAAGGGACAAATGAGAGCCTGCTTCAAGTTCTAGATACCTCAGGCCACACAGACCTGCACTGCATAGATACCACTGAGGAAATCAGCAGCAGCATATGCAGGCGTGGCTGTATGTGACGATCACATCTCAAGCAAAGCTTCTTTTTTGTCCAGACTGAGCAACTGCAAAGGACAGCTCCTACACACAGTTTCCCATTGTTTCTATGAGTTTCTTACAATTGTGTATTTTATAAAAGTAAAATTTTAGGGGCTGGCCACGTGGCGCAGCAGTTAAGTGCACACATTCCACTTCAGTGGCCCGGGGTTCGCCGGTTCAGATCCCAGGTGCGGATATGGCACCACTCAGCAAGCCATGCTGTGGTAGGCATCCCACATATAAAGTAGAGGAAGATGGGAACAGATGTTAGCTCAGGGCTAGTCTTCCTCAGCAAAAAGAGGAGGATTGGCAGCAGATGTTAGCTCAGCGCTGATCTTCCTCAAAAAATAAAAAAATAATAAAAAATAAATAAATAAAAATTTTAGGGGCCGGCCCTGTGACCAAATGGTTAAGTTCAAGTGCTCCACTTCAGTGGCCCACAGTTTCACCGGTTCAGATCCTGGGCACAGACATGGCATTGCTCATCAGGCCATGCTGAGGTGGCATCCCACATGCCACAACTAGAAAGACCCACAACTAAAATATACAACTAGGTGCTGGGGGGATTTGGGGAGAAAAAGCAAAAAAAAAAAAAAGAAGAAGATTGGCAACAGTTAGCTCAGGTGCCAATCTTTAAAAACAAAATAAAAAATAAAAATTTTATAAGTTCTTATGCTAACAGAAGCAGGAATTTTCTTAATAAAGTTTGGGTCTTTATTAAATAGCATAATCATAGACACTTCAACAGCTGCATATATGTCAGTACATAGTAAAAAACAAGGTACGTGGTAGTACTTTATGCTTATTAAACAATAAACTATCCTTTATGACTTCATTTACGCATGTTAAGATATGAAATGCCAGTGGTAGTGTACACTGCAAAAACTCATGAGGAGGTCCTGGCACTATTTTGATAGGTTCAGACGTGCAGTTTTGATATGCAAGTTTTTAAATCACATATTGCATACTTTTTAACCCTCATATAACTCATGAAATTGTAGGAACCCAAACCAGGAAGTAGAAATAAAAAACATCCCTCTTCAGCCCAAAAAGCCATACTTATACTGCAGATGATCTCTGGAAACCAGAAATTTGACTAGGGGCTGTACCAACAACTTGCCTGCCAGCTTAAAACTTAAGAGAAAGAGTCTAACAGGGTCTAGGTGTTCCACATGGAAGCAGGGGACCCTAGAGACACTTACATACCCTGTTAATTAGCAAACAGATGACATTCAATCTTTTCTTTAAAGAGCAGTAAAGAGAAACTAACAAATACAGCCCCATGAAAAAAGAGAGGAGTATTGTAAGTCAAGAGGTAGCAGAAAAGCAACTTTTAAGAAATGCTTACTTCAAGAAACTTAAAAATTTAGGAATCTGCTTGTCTCAAAGTTCAAAAGAACATAAATTCTATGAAACAAAAATTAGATTTCCAAGAGAAGGCAACAGTCTAAGATGAACATAGAGAACAGAGAAATAAAAGAAATACGTAATATGAAAATCAAAGCCATTTTAGATACTTCAATCTGAGGGAATTTAATACAGGGAATTAGTCATAAATACATAGGTGGCCGCTACTACCCCACTTCCTCCCCAGGAAGTCACAGGAAGGAAGTGGTATTACCAGATCTGAGGAATCAAGGTCACCTGACAAAATGTACAACCACAAATAGGCTTGAGCCACAGGGACTGTGCAGTCACTCTCAGAGATGGTACCTCAGCAGAAGGAAGGGGGAGAAATGTCTTCTCTGCTCCCTCCTACCTCCAATTTCCTGCCATTGGCTAAACCTAGCAGGAAGCCAGTTGCTAAGAAAGCCTAGAGAAGAAAGTTCTCTGCATTACAAAGTAGAGAGAGAGAGAGAGAGGCGGGGGAATGAATCTGAGAGCAGAGGCAGATCACCACCCACAGGTTTCAAGGAAGCAAAGATGTAAGAGCAGAATTGAAGTCTGTACTGGAAGCAATGAGAACAGAATTATTTAAAGCAATGTCTTCCAAGAAAGACTTAAAAACTCTCAAAATGCACGGGAAAAAATGAGTGAGAGAAAGATGCATATGAAGACCATAAAGATGCAATGGATGCATAATAGATAAACTCTTTCTATTCTGTTCTCTTTGTAAGATTAACTATAATGGACTTTTTGGTGCATTGCATTCATGCTTTTCCCGCTTCTCTGTTATGTAGCAGTCATGCTATTGGGTGGGACTGGTTAGCTCCAGGGGTGGACCCTGATTGGCTTAAAACATGCAGGGGCATCCCATTCATCTTTCCATAATGATTGGTTCATTTAGGGGAGGCATCCAATCAGAGCAAAGCTAGGGCTTTTGTATGATCATTGTGGAAAGCGAACATTTCACCCCAAGATGTGAACCAGGAAGCACAAAGCTCTGTTGCTGCCGCCATCTTGGAATCATCAAGGGAGACCAACTTGCGAGTGAAGACAAGTCTGAGGAAGGCAGCACTGAAAGAATTAGAGAGCACGGAGCATGGTTGTGACCAAAGAGCTCCTGAAACTTTCTGTCCCTGGACTTTTTAGTTCGTTGAGCCAATAAGTCATCTTTATCATTTTAGCCTGTTTGAAGTAGATATTCTGTTACATATGCCAAAAACACTTTAACTCAGTGGTTTTCAACTAGAGATGATTTTTGCCCCTGCCCCCCTATTCCTCACTCCCTACCCCAGGGAGCAGTTAGCAATGTCTGGAGATGTTTCTGGTTGTCACAACCGGGGAAGTGGGAGGGACTATATTGGCATATAGTAACCAGAAGCTACGAGTGCTGCTAGACATCCCATAGTGTACAGCACAGCCCCCTAAAACAAAGATTTATCCGTCAATAATGCCATAGTTGAACAACCCTGCTCTAACTGACAAAATTATCAAAGAAAAAAATTTCCTGAGCTGAATTAAGGTTTGATTTCAAAATAGCGCTTCAAAAACCACATAAAGCAAACGCGTGTGCACATGCTCACGACACTTAATATTAGAAGGCAATGAAACAGAGTAAAGTGAGAGTTACATTGTATAAAAGCCACAAAGACATTCTTAAATGATAAAAAGCTCTGACCATGACCCAGCCTCATACTCTAATAACGCTCTTGAAAATAGATTATAGCAGATGGAGATGAAGCAGAATAAAGGACGCAAGAATGAGGACATTGTGGTATAAACAGGTTGGTAGTGAGCCCTAAATAAATGTTGTAAATAAGACTGCAACACAAGCCAAACAGCAAATCTATTTACAAAGATACGTAACAGGGCCCTAAAATTTACCCAGGTTAAAGAAGTCTGGGTAGAAGATAGAGGAGGAATAAAAACATGCCATATTCCTTGTCCTATATAAAGAAGAAATAGGTGCTGCCATTTTCATGTTGATCATTAAATTAAGAGTAACTAGCAGTAGAATAAAACTAGGACATGAGCCATTCAAATCACTACAAAGGAGGAAATTGTGAAAGAAAATCAAATCCACCCAGCAAAGCACAAAGCAAAAGAATCCTACAAATGGAGCACATACAGTAAGATGGCAAATCTTGGCCCAAAAGGGAGGAATAATTCTATCAGTGGCAGGAGGATGTGGGAAGGAGGTCAGAGAAAACATCCTCGCACTTGAGAGAGAGAGGTTAAACTTCAGCTCTGTAGAGCCTGGGCTTATCAACACCCGTGCAAAACGACTGTCAGAGGACACATGTGAAAACTTGACACTTGCAAAGAGGCCAGTCCCCCCGAGGTGGTCAGAGTGCACTCCAAACATAAGTCGTCATTGCTATGAGCTAAATTCTGCCCCCCGCCCCCCAGATAAATATGTTGACGCCCTAACCTCCCTGTGATGGTACTTGAAATGGGCTCCTTTGGGGAGGTAAGCAGGGTTAGATGAAGTCATGAGGGAGGGGTCTTCATGATGAGATTAGTGCCTTTATAGGACAAGACCCTAGAGAGCTGGCTCCCTCTCCGTCATGTGAGGACACCGGGAGAAGGGAGCCATCTGCAAGTCAGAGAGCTCTCACCAGAACCCCACGTGCTGGCACCCTGGTCTCAGACTTCCAGCCTCCGGGACTGTGAGGAAGTAAATTTCTGTTGTTTAAGCCCCCCAGCCCATGGTATTTTGTGATGGCAGCCCGAGCCAATAGAGTCATCTGGAGCAGCGTTTCCTCCATTCCGAGCAATGGAGTTATTACAAGGATTATGCGGATCTGTACGTGGACCAAACAACAACTGTGGACTGATTAGATCTCTCCCATATGTAATTTTTTTCAAATATGCAGTGTATATATACAGTTGTAACTAATAAAAGACAAGCTTATTTTTAAATGTTACAAAATTCAAAGTAATTTTTACTACTAACCGATTTTAGATACAGTAGCCATCACTTAGGAAGTTCATAAAAAATTGACTTGAAAGTATTTGGATCTGCTGGCTTAGATTATGGGGACCTTTTTCACAAATCAGCTAAGCACCAGGCATTCTTAAGCTTCTAGTACTAAATTTCCTCAGTTACAAGATACCATCCATTGTAGAATGTAGTGTTACTTTAATAACAGCTTTTCAAAAGAAAAATTAAAAGATGGACAATACAGGACATACTCATTTTAAGATGGCCCCAATTACGGAAATGTTCAAATATTATAAGTGCATCTTTGAACTTATGGTTTCATAATTCAAAATGTTGAATTACCTTTAACTTGAGCTAAACTGAACAAAATCATCGCTCTAACCTCCTAATTTTCTAAAATTTTACCCTTTACACTTAAAAAACAGAGATAGGCATCTGAATCAGCTCCAAGTTAAATCAGTAGTAGCTAAACTTTTGCTGGTTTGGAATGACAAAAGTGGCTCCATTTCTGGATGGAGCCAAGTAGCCAAATGGTGACAGTACCAGCTAAACAAAAATGCCCCTCAGGCACACTGGGACACACTTTACAACAAAGTTCATCTCAGCATCACAATGTGACTATCATAAGATGGTCGATAAATCCAAATGTAATATTTAAACCCACTTCACTTCTATATATCATTTAGATAAATATTCTTTTCTCCATACCTATTAATGAAATGTAAATAGGCAATTAGTAGTAAATAATACACTTACCTTTACTACTCCTCGTGGAAATAATCTAATAAACAGAAAGAAAAAGGAAAGCTTGTATTATCTTTAAAAAACACTATAAACTATAACATCAGTGCATTAATGATGATAGTTCTCTAACAGGCAGGCTTTGACTTTAAATACAGTAGAAAAACATTTTTAGAGAAATCCTATTTGACCTGCAATCACTTTATTAAAATCAGCATATCACCCTCAATCACGTGAATGATATATTTGTATGTATGAAAATAAATCACTTCATTTTTCTATAACATTGGTTACGTATATTAACGTTTGCTTCTATTTCACATAATATACTACTAATAAAATATGAGAGTCTTTTAGTAAAACCCACATCTGAGAAAAACACAAGTTTTATAAATAACTCAAAGATTCCTGCAAATTACCAATGGTATCCGCTCCGTGGAGCATCCACCCCCATCCTTACCAACGCCGTGTCAAAGAAGTCTTCTGTAACATTAACCAGGGATGTGTCGGAGGCGAGATCTGCCATGGTCAGAAATCCTGTCGTTCTTTCAAACCAGGAAACCATGTACACAAGAGAAGAAACGCTAATGGATACCAGTATGACTGAGTAACTACAGCCTATCTGATAAAATTTGTCAGGCTAATTCTTTCACTAGAGCAGAATAATTTTAAAGACCTTTTTTGTTCCATAACATTTCAATTAAGCCCGGCCATCTAGAACACCCCAGGATGGAATGACACTGCTACAGAGCTGCAATAAGTAAGTTCTCAGATACCAGCAAGAATTGGAGAGTTGGCCAGGATCAATGCCAGAAAGCCATATAAGGCGGTTAGTGAGTGAGGCTTAAAAGATAAATGAGCCTCCCCAACACAGGAGGTCTCCTCTTGCGGGAAGCTGTAGAAAACAGGCTATCAAAGGAGATGCAGAGTTTGGAAAGTGCTCCACAAGTCTGCGCAGTACCGTAAATACGCCTCAGGCCTGGCTACCTTTCTTTTGCCAAAAGTTTCTAGCTAACTGGAGACTTTTTTTGCATAGGAACATATATCCAAGTTCACATTAAGTTGCTAGAGTTGTTATGATTTAGAATAAACTTTTATAAACCCTCGTAGAATGTATTTATTCAATAAAGTGAAGGCCACCTTTGGACCACTTTTGCTGACACTGGTTACTCTTACAAAAAGAAAAAATCCTTCATGCATAGTTAGAAATCATCAGTTGAACACAAAATTAGTAAGATGAATGTGTGATGAACAACTCGGACAGAAGTGAGGCCTTGGAAACTGTCCACTTTAGAGCTAAGAACCCAAGGCACCAGCTCAAGACCATGGACAAACCAATGAGATCTCGCCCTTGGCTGCACATTGGGAAAACCTGGGGAGTTCTGAACCGCCCCGATGCCTGGGACTCATCGCAGAGCCAGGAAATCAGAATCTCTGATGGGAACCCTGGTAGGGCTTGTTAAAGCTGATTCTAATGTACGACAAGGCTTGAGAGCT
The DNA here is from genome assembly GCF_021613505.1 of Equus quagga. Taxonomy (NCBI): domain Eukaryota; kingdom Metazoa; phylum Chordata; class Mammalia; order Perissodactyla; family Equidae; genus Equus; species Equus quagga. The sequence continues at coordinate 52,952,759 of NC_060281.1, forward strand.
ATGTTACAATAACATTTCTTTTATCTCAAATCAGACAAATATTTGCATTAGACTGAATCATGCGCCTCCTGAAGCAAACTTTTCTCCAACAGCCCGAGGGAAGAAACGTCCCTCTATACAACGGAACTCACTGAGAAGGAAGTATTTCCTCCCTGCCTACGTTCATGCTCAATTCTATGCTTTTAGATGCATTTTTGTCTCTATTCCATTCATCCTCCCAAATCCTATCCCCCTCCCAGCCCACCAAAATATATTGGTTGAGTGTAAATATAGACAAGTGGGGGAAATGCCACATTATGTGATCAAGATGTGGAGTAGGAAGTCACTCTCTGAACCCATTTATGTGCCAGGATCATACATGGTCTAACAGAGGCACCAGCTGCCCTCACAGCTGTGTCATTACCAGAAGCCAGATGAAATATTTATAGATGCAATAGCTACTATTCATTAAGCATATGGTATAGGACAAGCTGCTTAATCCTACAGGACTAAATATATTCCTTCCTATAGGAAAACGTTATTTTATTGAACTGACTTCCCAGCACACTGTGTTGAGTCTGCAAACACAATTGGCTTTAAAAGCATAGAGTCTAGTATCCCATTCACTTTGATAATATCTATCTGTTCTCCTTGGCCAAAACCTACATGAAATAATACTACACGCTTTAGAATGTGTCTAAATGATAGTTATAAGCGTTTTGTCATCAACTAGAATTCCAATGGAATATGGAAATTTGATTTGACACTTTAAACCTTGAGAGGGTATTCTTAAATCTAAAGAGGAAATTCAGCTTGGGGGAGACCCCAATTCATCCCCCTCAAAAATAAGCTTAAGGTGCCCCTGGGACATCCTGCCCCATTTCTTTTGCAGTTTTATCTCCTGGTCCCTCCTTCCTGTTCTCTGCATGACTAAGTATATCAGGGAGTTAGGTGAGGCTAAATGCAAAATGAAATATATACAGTTTGCATAAGGACAGTCCTTAGACCTCCCATGCAAACACTTTTAAAGTCCCTGAGAGGGACTTCATAAATAACTGACAGCTTCCCTAATTTTTGTCCCTGTTTCCAACTTAGGACCAACTAGAGAAAGCCAAATATGCACCCCTAGCCAATTAGATAAGATGCCCCACTTCTAGCTAGCCCACCTACAGCTGCCCCCAGGCCAGCAGCCTCCCTGCCCAAAGCCTTCCCCGTTTCCACTCCTCTGCCTGCCTTTGAGTCTCTGCCAAAACTCAAGTGATGGTAGCTGGCTCCTTTGCTATAGCAAGTGCTGAATAAATAGCCTTTGCCTGTTACAAAGATAAAATAGGGGCCGGCCCGGTAGCGCAGCAGTTAAGTGCGCACATTCCGCTTCGGCGGCCCCGGGTTCGCTGGTTCAGATCCCAGGTGCAGACACAGCACAGCTTGGCACACCATGCTGTGGTAGGCAGAGAGGCATCTCCTTGACCCAACCTGGTCTTAATAAACTTCAGGTACTGGGGGGTAAATCAAAGATTTTATTACCAGCCAGATCACCCTTCTGCCCCTCTACCTCCCCCGATCTGCTCACCAATAAGTAAATCGTCTCAGGGCTGCAAAAATCTCATCATGAAAAGAGGAGAATGGAGGCAAGAGATTTTGCAAACTCTGCTTTGCTTCCAGATGCCATTATAAAGGCACTCATGATGTTACCTTCTGGTTAATTAAAAAGCAGAAGAGAACTTCATACCTGGGGTATGACTTAGAATAAGCAAAAAATGTTTTTCCTGTTTGTTTTTTCAGATTTGACTGGGATTTAGAAAGTTGGAAAAGTGAGCTGTAGCAAGGGGAAGTATTTGATAATTTATCTAGATCCAAACTTGTTAATAAAGTCTATTAAAATAGTTATAGAGCCGTTGTTGGGGGAGGGGAGTGTGGAATAGTCTACTCCCCTCTCATCCTATATTCCCAAGTCAAATTCACTAAAATAATAAAAACACATTGTTACTGCATTGGCTCGTCACGTGGAGAAGCGGGCTGGATCTCACTCACTCCTGTACACTCCCAGAGTGCCCTGCCCAGCACGGACATCAGGAAACACGTGGAACTTAATTTTTGATTGGACATAGGCAACAAGCATTGGAGCCAATTTCTTTTCAAATTTGACTTCAAAGGAACAGAATGTCAGATTTAATTAGCCAACTGAATTCACTCTAGTTCCTTAAGTTACTCAAAGCGACACAAAATCAAAACCTGACACTTATCTTTGGGATCAGTCTCTGTTGGACTAGCAGAGGCTCATCTTCTCTGAGGCCATCTATGAGGAAGCGCTGAATACATTTCAGCAACAGTGAAACATTCCGAAACTCATTTTTATCCAGTTCCTAGGTATTAGACCATACTAAGTTAAAAGGCTTACAAATAATTACACATTGCTATCCTGGTCACAAAACCAAACCATTTACTTGCCTTGCTTATTGATCTGTCAAGACGGTATAATAGAAGATGATTATATTTTTGAGGAATGTGGCTCTCTCTCTGTTGAAAATACTCTTCTATTTTTTGAAATCCTTTATCATGGAAAGCCTCAGTAATAAGTGATTGAAGCTGGAAAGTTGATAGTTCGCAAATTACTTTTTTCCCCAAGGGCATTTATTTCATAACAACATTTCTAACTATCATTATCAATAATAATTTGGTGTGGAAATAATAGATGGTAAATACAGAATAGAGAGTTATATCTTGAAGTAAATAATCACGGAGCCAATTGAGCTGGTTGGCTTAAGAGAGTAGTTCGCAAAACGTGGTTCCTGGACCACGAGCAGCATAGGCATCACCTGGGGGCTTGTTAGGACTCAAACTCTGGTGGGTGGGGCCCTTCAGGTGATTCTGATGCTAAAGTTCAAGAACCTCTGACTTCAGGAAAACTACACTGGAATTACAGATATCTGTGGGTAAAGAGACTATCCTCAGTAATGTTAGAATTTCTAATACACTAGAAAATTCTAAGCCTATTATCACTCATTAAGTGACATACATGATCATCATAGATGGAAGAAAATGCATTCACCACTAATAATTACGGATAGAAGTTAATACGCAAATTGCCATGAGTTTGCATTCTCATGCAATTTAATGACTGAAATTGATCTTTTCTGCCTGAACATTAGGCAAGACATACTTCTAAGTATGTACACTTGAATAACAGACATTTCCCTAAATATCTATATGATAAAAGATACGATTTTTTGGTTTAAAAATATCCAGTCCAATCCTACAGGCTAAATTACAATATACAATATTATTTTAATAGAGGCATTTGCCTGTATACAGCCCAAAGTTCCACTTAGTACTGACTTAAGTGGGGAGACAGCATTTGAAATTACTCCATTTAAACAGAGCATTTTCCTCATCGAGTCACCACACAGTGAGCCTATTTGTGCCAAGTGTGGTAAGTGTTCTGCAGACCTTCTCCTTTAACCCTGGCCACCACCCTGAGAGGTTAGCGTCTTTATCTGGAGATGATACCGGCAAGGTGGCTGGGAAAGGGTAAGAACTGGCGTAAGATCACTCACAATCTGAGTCACACTCAGATGCTCTTGACTCAGAACCTCACGCTGCTGCCTGGCTTCTCTAGACTCAGAATAAATCCAAACCCTCTGCCTTGGTCTGCAGTGGAGGAACAATTGTCCTGATCACCCGGGGAACTCACAACTTGAAACAGTACACACACACACACACACACACACACACAGAATAAACTCCGTCTTTACGTAGAAAGCATCCACGGCCATTCCACTCCCATCGTCTTCCTTAGCCGACTTCAAAGGACCTTCCTTTTCCTGTGCACAGTGAAAAGATGTTTTTTAAAAAATTTTTATTTCAAAGAAATCTATTTCAAGTTTTAGAAATAAAGGTTCATATTGTTTTCCTGAACAAATAGTTTTTGTTTGCTCATGGCATGGATTATAGGTCTAAGAAGGTACTACTTTGAAAAAAACCAAAATTTTATCCAACCTTCTTTAGCGCTGTGACAAATTATCAGAAGCAGCAAAGACCATTGTAACAAACACAAAATAGACAATTTTAAGCTGCATAGTGACGACTATAAAATGGAAAGGAAGCTTTTAACTAATGAACCTTTTTCAGAATGAGCTTGTAAAATAAAGTTTTAAAAAATGTCCTTCAAGCCCAGTCGTGATTTTAAGCTTTATATTTCTGACGTATACGAATTTTAAATGTGACGCCAGGACTGACACTGAAACTTCAAGGATCAACAACCACCAGAAGAGAATTTGCAAAAAAATTAGTGGATTGTTACACATTTTCTTCAAAAGTGACCCCTAAGTATACCATTCTGGTTTTCACAACACATTATGCTATGTTAACAGCCTCTCATCTGCTCACTTCACCCCAACAATTTAATTGAAAAGTATAATACACAAAAAATATTCTTAAAAAATTTCTTCTAAAGCGTTTTAAAAAAAAAAATCTAGCTTGGACTAACAGTTCCACGTCTACAAGTACTTGACCAAAATCCTTGACTGTCAGCATATTTTACAGTATTATCATTATTTATAGATACGAAAAAATATGGTGAATTCAAAGACCCAAATTCAGACTTATTTTTTTTCACCAGAAGCGTATTCATTTAAACGAATGCTGAAAAGCAGCAGCACTGGCGGTGCCAGTCCGATACTCCCCGACCCCGGGGCCGCGGGCGTCTTAGGGTTCATCCCTCGCCGCGCGGCCAGCAGACGTCCCAGCGCTCAGGACTGTAGATCTGGGCCCAGGTGGGTTAACGTCATCGCACTTTGTAGAAGCAAGGGGGGAAACAGTCCGCGCAACTTGAAAAGAACTTTCTCGTTGCCTTCTAGCATTAACGCTCCAGTGTTCCCTTCCTGAGAGCTTTATTAGCAAGGACCAGAGGTTTCTATCCTGCCTTGTTACGTCGCTGAAAGCTGCCAATAAACTCCAAGCAAACCTAAGGAGGTTGAAGCACCCATAAGGGCCTCCGAAGGGCTGTTCCCTCGGCTGCCGGGGGGACTGTAGCCGCGTCCAGCCTCTAGTGGTACACGCGAGAATGAGCGCCCACGGACCGCGCCCCACTAGAACGGTGGCAGGGAGGCCACCCTGCCCACCCTCCGGGGGTCACTCACCGCCTGCATGCCGAGGCTCCCGGCCGGATGCCGCGCACCCGCGCCCAGGGCGCCCCACGCACTGCGCCGCGCTCAGCCTCCTGCAGTTAGGCCGCCGAGGCCCGGGCGGGCTGGGATGCACCGCGGCGAGGGCCCGGGCAGCCCGCGGCTCCGGGATTCCGATCTTCGCCGGGAATTCTAATTGATGAACCCGCCCCTAAAATCGACTAGAATACTGTGTGTGAGACGCAAGGTTCACTTGCAAGTAACTAGCAATCGTGGTCTGGAAACCTGGGCGCACGCCCACACACCTTAAGAGAAAGCGTTTACCAGAAGGGTGTGAGCAACTTCGTTTAAACCTTCTTTAGATGCGAAATTGGAAACTGACAGGCGTCCCCTTTGCGGAAGTTGGCAGTTTTCTCTCCACCTTTAACAGCTTGTCCAGCTGTTTTGGATCCATCGATATTGGTCTAAACAATCTGAACTTTCCCCGTAGGAACCAGATTGGTACCTGAAATTGTGACTTTTATTCCTGATATCACCAAAGAAAGTTTTTTTTTTTATACCTTGATATACTTCGTCAAAACAAAACAAAACAAAACAAAAAGCAAAGAAATATCATCCAGTTTGCTTGTTTTCTGCCCACTTCCTTTAACCGGACAAGAACGTGTACTAATGGACAGTCTCGGGCCGCCCGATACGTTGTCACTATTGTGTGAACACTGTGGCAAAAATAATTTTGACTGGAGTTTTCATAACCAACCAACAAACAAAACGACCCCTCAAATCCAAACATAACTTGTGTAAAAATCAACTTATATTATAATTAGATGTGACGGACGTTTCGTGTCATGTCGTTTACAGAAGTTATTTGTTTGCATCGAAGCAAAATATAATCTACCCAGAATCTCTGCTGGTCCGCGCAGGACTGTGCGCCAGTACCTCCAAAATGATCCTTATTTCAAAGTTCCTCGTAACCATTTCCTGGCAAATATGATGCAAATATACCTACATAAATGTATCTAATCTAAACCTAGTCAATTCAAAGCCTTCTTCCGTTGCTTTTGAATTAAGGGGCTTTTACATAAGAATAGTAGTCAAGAAGAGCCAGCTGTGAATATTGAGTGTTGTGAATCAGCGCAAACATTAGTGCAGGGGTCAATCGAAGGATAATGACAATAATCAAAATACAGTTTAAATACATTTTATTTTAGAATATAAGAATATAAAATAAATAGTATGATAAAATATAATAAAATTAAAGTTTTCTTACTATTAGATAACTTTATAATCAATTATTTTCAGACATTTGGGGGAAAATATGTCTTTCCAAACTAGATGGTTGTTAATGCATTCAAATTTTCAGAAGTTAAAGCTATAATAAACAACAAACCCACTGATTTATTTTTATTTTGTTGCGTTTTCACTTTAATTAGCTTCTTTCACTCACGTGTCTTACCCAGACGTAACTTCAGGAGGACTTGGGATACATATCCTAATTCTTCTCAAACTAAATACGGTGGAGATTCTACATATTTCTTCAGACACCAGAATCCATTTAGAAAAACGTATATGATTAATTTGGCTTTAACATTAAAAAACCGTACTTATGTATATTGTTGAATGGTAAGCAATGTCTAGGAACATCCCAAAATTACGGAGACAAGATATATTCTAACAAGGTTTACAATAAGACCAGAAATTAATTTCTATGCATTCTGAGGTGATTTTAAATTATTTTTGAAGTTATATTAAAACATTTCAAAATATACATTATCTTAAACTATCGCAATTAACGAAATATCGATTTGTAAAAACGAAAATAGAGCGTCATAATTTTAACGTTTGGAAATCAAAAGCAACTGAATGACAGGAGTTGCCAGGCCCTCGGGCAGTGGGTGAATCCTCTGAGAGTCTGGGGATGAAACCGGTAGGGGAAGGGTGGACGCGTCTCTCCATTTCCTCCCAGACCTTGGTGGCAACCATGTGAAAGGGACTTTAATCGGAAACCCTGAGCCGCAAATCTCATTTCCTGCCTCCCCCTTCCCCTCCCCCTTGCTCATCTCCCCCATTTCTCCGAGTTCACTTTCCCAGACTCTCTTCCCACTGGGCAGCTCTCTCCGCAGCCCCCGGGAGCATGCGTGCGCCTTTGGCATCTCCTTGGACCTCACTCCCGCCCCCTACCCCACAAAAAAAACAAAAAGAACGAGCACAGACTCCCGGACACGCACGACAGCTACAGCAGGAGCCCGGGAGTAGAGGCCCCGAGCGGGCTGGCCCCGAGCCAGGTGGCGTGGGCGCAGGTACTCAGAGTGGCGCCCGCGGCGACCCAGGGTCCTAGGGAAGGTCCCGCTCTGTGCGGGAATTGAGTGTTAGCTCTCAGGGCGCTCTGCAGGAAGGCCCCCGTCTCAAAAGCCTCCTAATCCGAAACTGCATGGCGCCGTAAAAAGAATAACAATTTTTTTCAACTAGAATGAGACATTCCAACTTCCCCAACCCCACCTTCGCCCCCTTCACATCTTGTCTTCAGTTTCCCGTCACCTCAGATCAAGCTTCCCCTCCGTTCCTAGTTCTTTCGGAGAGGCGGTGACCGGCCTAGCTGATGGCAGGAGCGTGGGAGCCGGCGCAGGAGCGAGGGAAGGCGGGGCGGGTACGTGTGTCTTTATAAAAGTGCGGGCGCTGCGCTGCGAGGTGACCTGTCAGCACCGCTCCCGGGAAACGGGGCTCCGCCGGGGTCCTCACCCTTGCCCGCCGCTTATGGATTTCTAAATAAGTTCTCCTTCTGTCTCTCTCGCTCTCTCTCCACTTTCTTTATAAAGAGGGGGGAAAATCACCTTGCGCACCTCTAGGTTTGTTTTTTTTCTTCTGTCTTTCAGGATTCTTGGCGGAGAGCCCGAGCGAGGTGGCGCAGATGCCGGCGGAAGCGGGGCGCAGGGCGGACTGTGTGTGCTCCTACGGGATGAAGCTCAGTTGGGACATCAACGACCCGCAGATGCCTCAGGTGCGTGAAACCGGTGTGCGCGCGCGTGGCGCTGTCCACCCAAAGAAGCGGGATGGCATTCAAGCCCTTGCAGAGACTGTGGACAGACCTCCTCCCCCCTATCTCTGAGAGCCCTCAAATGTAAAGGGACTCTACAAATGGCAGGGTTGGCTTAGAGATTTGTCTTCTCCCAGCTCTTTCCTTGCGCTGGTCTGAAAACAGCCAACAGCTGCAGGAACTGTCAATCAGGCTCCGGGTTCCCAGTCGTCAGGCGGGAGCAGGACGCCTCGTCCCTCACTCTCCTTTAACCAAGGTCGAAATCCGGTGATTCTCTCCTTCTCCATTCGTTGAAACCTGTGAGAAAGGTAGAGGGAGAATTTCTGAATGTAGATACCTCTGCTTCTCACGCAGCGAAGCTGTGAGATAGGACTGTAAATCGCGGTCACCTGAATCTTAAACAAATAGCACAACTTGGGCAGTTTATTCAAACGCCCGCAGCTGCCCAGATGAAGTCGGCTCCTGGGAAGCTCCATAGTCCTGCTAACCAGAACTTACGCGCCCAGAGAGGCTCTGGAATCTGGATTTTGGATGTAACTTCTGAACTTACTTCTCTAGTGACAAGGAAATTGACGTGCTTTGAGGATGAATTTGTGTTTTGGTTTTTTTGGTGAGGAAGATTGGCCCTGAGCTAACATCTGTTGCCAATCTTCCTCTTTTTGCTGAGGAAGATTGTCGCTGAGCTAACATCTGTGCCAATCTTCCTCTATTTTATGTGTGGGATGCCACCACAGTGTGGCTTGATGAATGGTGTGTAGGTCCGTGCCTAGGATCAAACCACAAACCCCAGGCGGCTGAAACAGAGCACAGGAACTTAACCACTAAGGCACCAGGCCAGCCCCTGTTTGGTTTTGTTCTAATGGAACAAAGCGGTTTGGTGCCAAGTCCAGGGAATGAATTGGGCCATTATGTTTGGTCATACTGGTTTGGGGCCAAAAACTGAGGCATGTCGTTAAAGTCCTGGGTATAGGTGGTGGCAGAGTGGGAGTGGCCTCCCAACCTTTGCAAAGGTGGGCTTCTGGTATCATTGTGGCGGGGGGATGAGACCTGGCATTTATTCAGCATCTACCATGTGCCATATAGATGCCAGACAGATAGCAGCAGTTCACTAGCAAGGTTGTGTGGCCGCTCGAGGAGACCATTTTTTAAATGGATGTTTTTGTAGTAAGTTTCTTTTGTTTAAGGTCTGCCTACTTTAGAGTCACACTGTATCATTTTTGTGAAAGTGGACCACAGTACAGCAAGGACAACTGCTCACTGAATTCTGTCCGCATAAATTGTCGCAGGAAAAAACCTAAATCTTGCATTTTAGAAAAGAGACACATCTAAATAATGGAAAGATGGCTCCTCTCAAGCATTTTCTAGACTTCCTAAGCAAACGTGAATTATTTTTCCTTTGGGAGACTGGTTCTGAAGCTGGGAGCATGTGACATCTCAAGAGGCAGGGGCACTGGGATACAGAAGGAGAAGCCGGGGGAACATGGGCTCCTCGTCCTCTCTGGCTTGACTGTCGGAGAGAAGCTGAGCTGGCTGTTTGACCTTGAGATAGTTCCTGGACGTGCCTTCGTCTCAGGCCGCCCACCTGTCATCGAGTGGGGGAACTAGATAACAATCTTAAACTCTCAGCCAGTTCTACTGTCGTGTTCAGTGTGGGCATGCTCATTTGAGTGTGTGTGTGTCTGTGCTCGCATGTGCCAACACATGAGAGCAAGTGAAGCCTGCTCCTGGAGTCCTCCATGCTTGATTTGATTTAAAAATACCATCTCTGTGGCTTCATTTTTAGTGTCACTCCTTTAGTAGTTGATATGTGACATGGGGGCCTAGTCTGTACCCTTACAGGGGAGCATGAAAGGAATACTGTCTTCTGGAAAACTCTCTATTTGTTACTAAAGTTCTTAAATTGAACTGTTCACTTTAAAAACAAAGATATTTGCATTTGGTGTAAACTTAGAGTTGATAGTACATTATTGTATATTTCATTTGTGACTTACCTTGTCAATGTATTAGTTTGTCCATTGTAATATTTCAAGAAAAGATGAGTAATGCCTATTAGTAGTAATAATGATTTTAACAATATTCCTATGGTTTTGGAAACAAAATTGCCCATTTACCTATTACTGTTAGAATGTACAGTACTAATGATGTACACAGGTCTGAATTGTCCAACTGAGAATATTTTTATATTGAATTTTCCTAGGGTGGTGGGAGGGGGAGAAAGTGCAAATGGCTTATTATTGTGAAAATACTCTTCTGAGCCTCTCTTCCCATAAAGCCATTGGGGCCTGCCACCCCAGAGCCTCTGTCTATATCATAGTCACTGTAGAAGGTTATCTAACTTCCACTTCCTTGTCTAGTAAATAAGAGTAAGGATGCCCATCATGCAAGGATGTTGTGAGGATGACAGACACTGCATAATGTGGCTTTGTGGGCCCCACTGTCTCTGCCCCCAGTACTCAATTCTGTATTGTAGTGTGAAAACAGCCCTGGACAATACATAGACAAAAGCACATGGCCATGCCCCAATACAACTTAATATATGGATACTGAAATTTGAATTTTATATAATTTTCAGGTGTCACAAAATATAATTCTTTTGATTTTTTTCCCCAACCATTAAAAAATACGAAAAATCCTTCTTAGCTTAGGGGCTGTACTAAAACAAGTGGCAGGCTGGATCTGGCCCACAGTTCCTAGTTGCTCAAGGCCTGCCCTAGAGAGTACCAGCTAAAGAGTACGCGCTCGCTAGAGGGTAATTTTATATTAAATTTACGTACAAGAAAGACATTGCAGTATAAATAGCGCATAATGTGGACACAGACCTCCAGATGTGAGTAGTAAAGCAGTGCTCACTATTTTAGATGGAAGTCGTCCTTTCAGCCACGTGGCTCTTTGCTGGGGAGAATGACAATCCACATTGCTCTGAGGTGAGGTCTGGTGCCCAGCAGTCTGCACTCAATGCTCCGTTGACCTTGATGGGCAGGCCCTGCATTGCGATGCCCTTGTAAACTTGGAAAGCTAAGATGGGAGGAGTGAGGGAAGCTGTTCTTGCCTCTGATATTGCTCTGGGTATCACTGCTGATGTGACCAACAGGTTTGGGATAGAGCCAAGAGCATTTGAAGAAAAAGCACTGAACTGATGAAAAGATCTTTCCAGCCTCAGTCGCATCTTGGGGATAGAGGTTTCCCATCACTTTTTGCCCTGGCACTTGGCTACTTAATTTGAAAATGTTTTCAACGTTTAAACATGGTGGTAAGGAGAACAGGCCTGGAGTCAAACTGCTAGGGCTCAAATCCTATAGCCAGGTCTTACCAGCTGTGTGACCTTGGGCAATTCCATAAACCTCTCTGGCCTCCATTTTCTATTTGGTAAAATGGGATGAGGATAGTACTTATTGTCTGTGTGAGTTATGAAGTATAGGTGAATTGATACGTAGACAGCATTTAGAAGATAAGCAGCATAAATACATCAATTATTAGCCAGTTATCAGAAAGGCTGTACAGTGACAGGATGAGGGTCACTTTGTGACAACGTAGGTTCTGAGTTTTACAACATTTCTGCATCTAAAAAGAACCGATTTTTGTTCTAACGTGTTTGGGGAAAATTAAAAGCGTGCTGTGTTGGATTTGTGCTTGATAACCTTGACCAACCATCCTTTTGTGCACTTTCCAGGAGCCAGCCCACTTTGACCACTTCTGCGAGTGGCCGGATGGCTACGTGCGCTTCATCTATCGCAGCGACGAGAAGAAGGCGCAGCGCCACCTGAGCGGATGGGCCATGCGCAACACCAACAACCACAACGGCCACATCCTCAAGAAGTCGTGCCTGGGCGTGGTGGTGTGTGCGCGGGCCTGCATGATGCCCGACGGCTCGCGCCTGCAGCTGCGGCCGGCCATCTGCGACAAGGCGCGGCTGAAGCAGCAGAGTGAGCGCGCGCGTGGGTGTGGGCCCCTGGTGGGTGGCCTTGCAGCCATGAGTTCCCTATTCCCAGTGAATTTCCCCTTTCTGGGGTCGGGGTTGTTATTGATATTTCTCCCCTCTGGCTTTGCAGAGAAAGCATGCCCCAACTGTCATTCTGCTTTGGAACTGATTCCCTGTCGAGGGCACAGCGGGTACCCTGTGACCAACTTCTGGCGGCTTGAGGGCAACGCCATATTTTTCCAGGTAGGTGGGAGGACACCACAGTTTGTAATGATATTTTCATCCCTCGTAGGGACCAAACCACCTGCCACGTGCCTTAGGAACTCTGGACCAAACCAAATATAGCGCTGTTGGCCAGAAATAGGTGCGGGGGCTCCCAGGGCCTTCCCAGGCTCCTAGGAATTAGCTTACCTACCATGTGCTTTAAGGGCGGGAGAGGGAACCCAGTTACAGTGAGTGTTGTTTTCATATGGTGAGAGGACTGTCAGGTAATCTTTTAAGATGTCTATTATTGATGATATATTTTTATTTCAAGAATTTTTTCCCGTGTCATTTTCCCAAAAGACTTGGGAAAGGCATAATCAGTTTTGCCCAACATTGCCAGCTGCCTTCAGAGGAACACATATGTGATTCATTTCCTTGTTAATACAGGCTAAGGGAGTTCACGATCACCCAAGACCAGAGAGTAAATCAGAGACGGAAGCTAGAAGAAGTGCCCTCAAGAGACAAATGGCCTCTTTTTACCAACCTCAGAAAAAGAGAATTCGAGAACTGGAGGTAATGGGGAGCTGACATTACACTGTGGTCTGTGTTCATTTTCATCACAAAATACACTGATAATTGTGTGAAATGTGAATGTCATCCACTAATTAGAAATGCTTGATTTTATGTGAAAATTATATATCTCTAACAAATGTCATTGAATCAACATTTTGGATAAGTTTTCTAATCTCTTCTTAAAAAAAAAGCAAACTGTCTCTACAGTCAATGATATAGAGAGGATGTGGGCTGACATCCTGATACAAAGGCAATTATCCAATGGTCATAAAGAAAGAAACACGTGTGTAGCAACGGTGAGTTAAGGGTGCATCCGGAGAGGGTCCTTTACACTATTTACACAGAACAGAAAATATTTCTTTGGGCAACTTGATCCAGTTTGGCTTTCCAACCAAAGTATGCCAAGCAGGCAGAGTGTTAGTCTGCGAATAAGAGAAATTCACATTGTTTGAGCACTCTCTATATGTCAGGCGCATGGGGTCTGAGTTTCACACTTGAAATGGTCACAAAAGCCTTAAGAGGAGGTTACTACCATTGAGACCCATTTTGAAATGGGAATCTGAGGCTCAGAGAGGTTAAGTAACTTGTTCAATTCATGAGGGATAGTCAGGATTTGAACCCAAGCCTGTGTCAGGCTCCTGAGTCTCTGCTATTATGAACATACTACTGGAGGGAAAAGGACCATCTGCCACTCAGACAGACCCTTCCTGGCCAGTGTGAGCCCTCCTCATTTGGCAGCATGGAATTTGTGCCTAAGCAAGTTCAAGCGATGCAACGCGCATACCACATGCCCAAATCATGTACCTGAGCAGCATGGTGCCCATAACACAGAACCCACCAATGGGGAGCTTGTTTTTGTTTGGTTGGTTGGCTACTGTTACAGGTGAGGGGGCCCATGCAACTTTCATTTTTATTTACAAATAAAAATTTGCCTCATTTTTTAGGCAGGAGAGAATCCAAACAACAGTGGACATTTCAACAGCATACCTCCCCTGGAAAATCCAGAAGAGTTTGATATGATTACTGACACTGGTTTCCCTGCTCCAGGGCAGCCTGGCTTTTCCTTTCCAAACTCTGATGCTTACAAAGCCACTTGTGACCTCACCACCTTTCAAGGAGACATAATGCCACCCTTACAGAAACATCCAAAGCCAAGAATCTATTTGCCTAGGCCACCCTGCAGCTATGAATTGGCAGGCCCTGGTTCCACAAATTCGAGCCCATATGCCACCCTTTCTAAAGATTCCAGCAGTATCCCTACTGACACAGACTGGGTTCACCTGAATGCATTACATTATAATGTCAACTCATACAGCAACTTCGAGAGGAGCTTTGATTTCACCAGTAAACAACATGGCTGGAAACCAGCTCTTGGAAAACCTGGCCTTGGAGAGAGGACTGACCATGGACAGTTCCCGGCCGTGGCCGCTCGCCCTTATTATAACCCGGAGCTCCCCTGCAGGTACCTCACGTCTCCCCCACCAGGTGCTCCAGCCCTGCAGACCGTGATCACCACCACCACCAAAGTGTCCTACCAGGCCTACCAGCCCCCTGCACTGAAATACTGTGACAGCGTGCGGGAAGTTAGCCTTTCGAGCTGTAACTATGCTTCTGAAAACCCCCCAATGTCCATCTACCCAGAAGCCCTGGACCTTCCAGCTGCAGTCACCAGGGCAACCTCTCCAGCAGGGCCAGTGCCTTTGAAAATTCCAGGAGATTGCAGGGCCATCAGACCCACTTTGGCTTTTCCTCAAGAGTCAGCTCCCTCCAGGACAGACGGAGCAGAGACTTGGGAAGCGTGTCCGTCTGGAATGGGGTCCGCAATCAGTTATTCAGATGCAGGTAGTCCATTCTTTAGCTATGACAATGACGACTTTTGAACAACAGTCCTGGGTGCAACGTAATATTGATGTCCATGCAGGCAGTGAAACATGAATTGGCAGCTGTCTCTTGATGAGTTGGGAGATTTATCTCGTATGCACAGAAATACTCATATAACAAATAGTAAAAATGAGGAAATTATGGCTTGGAAATTTTTCGATAGTATAAGGAAATTTCGCACAGCATTTTAACGGCCACTGCAGCACATAGAATTAGGCCTGGAATGTGACTGTCCCAAATGAACAAATAAATAAACTGGAGACCATGAAGGCTCATGAGCTAAGTCCATTTAGCTTGTCAGCTCGAGAAGAAGTCAAGAATCCTGGTTCTCGTTCTAACCTTTTCCCACTAGACCATATTAGGGAGTTTCACAGATTTTTATTTGGCTCTTAGAAATTATCAAAATAGCTTCAGGAAGAAATCTTTACATTCTTATCTCCTGAGTCATTTCATAAGATTTTAATTTAGGATTTACAACTTGTTAAAATAGCTTCAGGAAGTAATTTTGATCATTTTATATCCAAAGCATATTATCTACAGCTTTTTAAAAAATCTACAATATTGCAATAATAAAGTACAATTGTTTTTAAGAGAATTTTGTTTTCCAGTATCAGCTGAATACCTTTTCTTAACATTGGTGAATGTTTTCCTAACAGAGACAGCCTTAGGATGATGATATATATATAATGGATTATTATTGTACTAAAATATATTTTTCTGATTAAATTTCAAAATTAGAATTGAAATGTTTTATTCAAATATAGCTTTACTGTTCCTTTGTCACTCCCCATAAAGGTAATTGATAATGTTGATCAATTGAATGCAATAAAGACATTTTACAGTAATGTAGCTGATGCTGGAGTTATTTCAAAACAGAAATAGGAAAAAAATGCTGTTCTTATTATGACCTGGGAAACAGCTGTGATAATAGATTAAAACATGTTAGTTTATTTAACAGTTTTGTATTTTATTTTAGGACTATTTGCTATACTAATAAGAGAAAGCCTCTTCAAAATATTGCATGCGCACAGACACATACACTTTGCACAGCTCCCGATACTAAGTGAAAATATTCAGTTTTCAAATAAAAATAAACTACACGAATTTGAGAATGAAAGGGGAGAAGTATTATCCTCAAATTTGCATAGAATACCCAATTTGCAGTAAGTC
Source organism: Equus quagga (assembly GCF_021613505.1). Taxonomy (NCBI): domain Eukaryota; kingdom Metazoa; phylum Chordata; class Mammalia; order Perissodactyla; family Equidae; genus Equus; species Equus quagga. Next base: position 52,968,639 of record NC_060281.1, read on the forward strand.
AGAGGCCACTTTGAATCACACAGTGTTCTGTATCACTCACCTGATTCATAGAGCCCTAATACACTGATGTAATAAATACATGCAGGACTGGCCACAAGATTAAATAAATATGAGTACATTCCTATGATTCCCTTGCCAGCTTTTTCTCAAGGGAAAGGATGCCTTGTACTCTTACGGACTACTTGTTTTTTAGACTTCCACTGCCAAAGCGCACAGCTTCTAATAATATCCAACATTACATAGCAATTACCTGGGCCAAAAGCTGTTCTAGGTCAGGAACACCTGTTAATGTATGCAACCCTTGTGGCAGTGCTCTGAACTACTGAGAGAGAGGAAAGGCCACGGGAGGGGACAGAGCTGGACTGGAGTTCAGGTCATCGCCAGGGTCTGTGCTCTTCACCACCACGTCACATTGGCTTTGATTGTATTCATTTATCAATGAAATTCCCTTTGTACTTAATAAGTGTTGTACTTAGCATGGAATAGCAAGGAGTTTTATTACTTGCAAGTATTTATATCTCACCATGGGATCCAAGGGATCCTTGCAGGACAGGTGGGAAGGGCAGAGATAGGAGTGAACAGACTCCCATAAAAACATTTTATGTTCATAGTCACAGATTTATTTTAATGTGTAAGAGGGGAAGATAAAAATAACATCAAACCTGTGATTTCACATTGTTTTTGCCTAGACAAAGCAAAATAGGTTTTTGTTTTATTGTTTTAAAGCAAGACAATTTAAGGAAAACTATTAAGCAAATAATAGTACAGATGTTGCAAGGAAATGCCAAAAGTCATCAAAATGGTTGAGGACCACGGAATAATGAGACACACTGCCCTAGAGCAAGGGGCCAGGGCGCTGATGCGAAGTGGCTCAGCTGGAAAGGGTAAATGGTGATGACAGCAAGACTGCATAAAGCAGAAGATGAGGGGGAAAACCGGCTCAGCCGTGACTTGGGGCATCCACAGATCGAACTACAGTATTGAGGAATCTAGACAGAGGGCAGCACTCAAGAGCCCGGCTGTGGGAGTTGATCCCAGGAGAGGTGGGTGAAGTGTTGGCCAGGGCTCCCAGCTAGCCCCTCCTCTAAGAAGCCAGGTTGTAGGGCGGGGTGGCTGTGTAGAACAGATCAGTTCTTGCAAATTGGGCCAACTGAGGAAGGCAAGTGAGGCTTAGACTCTGCATCACCTCTAGGGCCTCTGAAAAACTGATCTATTAGGGAGCAAAAGAGTTTTGTGGAAACTGAGTGAAAGTGGGAAACTTACAAGGGCTTAGCACTCATATTTATTGTATGAAATATTAATTATGACTACTAGTTATTAATAACTATTTATTACTAATTTAAAGCTTTCAAATGTGGGAAGTGTGAGAGCTGCCAAAGCTTCTGACATACTTTGTTCTGATCAGCTCGTGAACTGGAACGAGTCCAAGCCTGCAGCTGGACCCACGACTACATCAGATGCTGAGAGCAGAGGAGAAAGCAAAGGAGGTGAGGCCAGGCTGATAGCTGACACCTTTGATCAAGACATATGTCCCCAGCTAGACTTACCCAGTGCCGAGGGGCACTAAACAGAAACCCAACTTACTGGCCTCTAACCCTTCCTTCGTCTTCCTGGACAGTGATGGCCTTGGAGGACACTTGATAGACTTACCTGGAAGAATCTCACCTCTGACAGTTTCAATGGAACATTTGTCAGAAAGGCTAATGGGCTTCTTTTCACAATTTAAGGTTCTTATTGAACACTATTAACTAATGATCTGCGAGACATTGCCCTAAGAAAACCGTTGCAAATAGAATTCACAACTGACAATAATTTGAAAAATGGTCTCTCACTGCCTCCATCCTTCTACAGTTCACAACCTCCCTCTACACATTAGAATCACCTGGGGAGCTTTAGAAATCCTAGGATCAAGGATGCACCTCCGACCAATTATATCAGAGCCTCTAGGGGTGAGACCCAGCAATCAGTAAATGTTAAGGCTTCCCAGGTGATTCCGATCTTTGGGATAAGTAGTCCCAGAAAGCTGAGAGCAATGTGGTCTCGTGGAGGCTTGAAAGAGAGACAGTATTCTTAGTGTAATTAATCTCTATTATCTCTAACCTTCTCCTGGATGCCGTTGTTCTGTTCATTTAATGAAAAAGGGAAGGAGTTGGCAGGAGCCAAGTCATCTACTTGTTGCTACTTAAAGTACAAATTAAAAATTGGGTTTTGAAAGCAACAAAATTAGATACAATACCCTGCCTACAAGTCAAATCATGAGCTCTTTCATTCTTTCAACAAATATTTACTGAGCTCCACTATGAATTAATGATGTGCTGGTATTGGATATACAGAGGTGAGTTAAATAGAAGTCTCTGCCCTTGTGGAGCTAACAGGCTGGTGGGCTACACAGACAATAAAGAGGTCAGCAGACACTGTGATTAGAGACGGGAAAAGCCGTAAAGGAGAAAACAGGTGCTGAGATAGAGAATAAGGAAATAGAAGTGAACCTGTTCAGATAAAGTGGTTATGGAAGAGCTCCCTGCAGTACAGAGTTAAGAACTGAAGGATGAGAAAAGGTTAGCCAGGTGAACAGCCAGGGAAGAGATTGCAGATGGAGGAACAGCAAGTGCAAAGGCTCTGCATGCGGTCCCAGAAGGGCTAGTGCATAGCACAAGAGGAAACATGGTGTAAATGCGTTGGAATGGAAAGCAGAGTCTAGAGTCTTGAAGTCCAAGACAGGGAATTAGATTTTTATTCCAGGAGCAGTTTCAAATCACTGAAGAATTGTAAACAGAAAAGTGATATGGTCCAACTCATGTTTTGAAAAGATCATTTTGAAACAATGTAGATAATGGCTTGAAGCTGCTTCAAGTAATCCGGAGATTACTGCAAGCCATCCAGGTAAGAAATGATGATGGTTTGAATTAAACAGTAGCAGGGGAGATAGAAGGAAGTGGACAGATTCAAAATGCAATTTGGAGGTAGAGTCAGTAGAACTTACCTTTGGATGTGGGATAGTAAGGAAGAGGGAAAAATCCAGAACAACTCAGTTTCTAGCTTCAACAAATCGAGTGGCTGGTGGAGCCATTCTCTGAAATAGTGGCAGCAAAAAGAACAGTTATGATCAATTAATGCTTGCGAGTCATCTAAGTTATCAGACGGATATAACCCTAGAACTCTGTGGAGAGATCTGAGCTATAGATAAAAACCAAGAAATCCTAAGCAAGCCAAGAATAGCTCACCTGGTAAGGTAGCCTGGAGTTGTGCTATCCAAAGTGGTAGCCACTGTCCATATGTGGCAGTATAAATTAATTAAACATAATTAAATATTCAGTTCCTCAGTCACACTAGCCACGTTTCCTCACTAGCTACGTGTAACTAATGACTGCTGTGTTTGATTAGTGCATATATAGAACATTTCCATCCTCGCAGAAATTTCTATTGATCAGTGTTGGCGTAGAGGGAGAAGAAAGAGGAACCTGGTATGGAGCCATAAGGAATTTCCAAATGGAATTAGAGGAGCAGGGTCTGACAGAGGAGTTCAGAATTAGCTGTCAGATAGGTAGAAAACCAGGATGGGGGGGAGGGGTCACAGAAGCCAAAACTCTGTCAAGAGGCGGAGGGAGGCCAACGTCACCGAATGATGATGAGAAGTTAAGAGGAGGGCAGGAAAGTGTCCGTTGAATCCGGCAATATGGAAAAAGTTGATGACCATGACAAAAGCCATTTCCATGGTGTGATGGGCTCTCTGAGGCAGACTGGAATGGGCTAAGAGCCAGTGGGACACGAGGGGTTGGAAGCAGCATAATTACTCTATGATTAAACTAAAGTTGATTTCAAACTGTAAATAAAAGTCTATATGCTTGGTTAAAAACACTATCAAGAGCTTCAGATTTCCTCCAGTGACACTTGTCTTGGCAATAGGGTTGCCAGTTAGCAAATAAATAAACAGGACGCCCATTAAATTTGAAATAAGATAAACAACAAGCAAATTTTCAGTGTCGGTATATCCCAAATACTGCATGGACATACAAAAATTACTCATTATTTATATGAAATTCAAATTTAACTGAGTGTTCTGTATTTTATCTGGTATTCCTGCTTGGTGGGAATATTAGAATTTAATTTCATTCTTATTCAAAATATGGTAAATGACATTTGATAAACTAAGATAAATGTCTAAAAATGTCTTTAGGTAAAACAATTTGGTTGCTGGACTTTTACGAGGAGATATTTATTTTAACTGGATATAGTCTACTTAATGGGAGAGAATATATTTTTATCATCCTTTAAAGCATAAACATCATGCTTAATAAAACAAAAGTTAATTAAAACTTCAAAAATTTAGTAAAGATTTTAAAAAGCCTAAAATCACTCTTCAACATTTCTATTTACAAACCACACTGAACAGACAACCGGAGTTCGTACCACTAGCCTCTTCGGCTGATAGTCACCCTGTTTGTTCATATTTCCACGCTACTTGGTTAAAGCAAAAGAATGTTCCTCATGTCCTACATCATAATGTAATCCTACATTAATGGATTTTCCATTGATCAGCCCATTAGAGCTGGGTCTTCTGATCCTCTCTAAGACAGCTGAGCTACCCACATAACATTGTGTTTGATAGTCTGTCTGATGAATCTTTTTAAACGTGAGGCATTCTGGGGCTGTGGCGTGGGGAGAAGAGGTTGAAGAAGCCCCTCGGTGACCCCAGCCACCTGAGGCTCTCCCCGCTGATGTGCCAGAAGGGCACTACTGAGTATAAGTGCCACCTGGCTGCCTGTGGAGGCCTCTGCCTGTGGAAAATAAACATTCTTTTTTCTGGTGCTTCTCAAGGGCGAGGTTTTAAAAACCCCAATTGAAACAGCCTTCTGCCTGGAGATGGCCTGTTTAATAGACCGTATTGCTGATCCAGCTTTCCCCAAACCACCTGAATTCCTTCTCCTAACCACCCTGAGCACTATGCTTTCAAAGACCTTTTCTGGCTATTGCCGAGATGTAGCAATAAAACCCCTTAATTCAAGTGTACCCAGAACTGCCACACCAAAAAGGGATGTACAGGAGTCATCTATTCTGGTCTCTGTCTGCAGGCTCAAGTGACCCTGTGGGCTTCTGAACAGAAGCACATCCATTTCTGCTTTGGGTGTTATCATCCTTATTGCAAGAATAGGACAGTCATCACAGAAGTCTCTAACAGGGGCATGTGAAACCTTATGTTTTGGTTTTACGATTAAAAAGAAAAATCCAAGCTTACTTCAGAGACTATATCTGCAAAAATGACTGAAAAAAATCATGACATTTTCAACAGAATATATTCATTCACCAGCTGTATGTGAAGTGCTCAGTATAGGAATTATGCAGAGAAATATGAAACGTGGTCTCGGTCTTCAAAAAATTTCTTGCAAGCAAGAGAAATAAGACTTGCTGAATAGTGTGTTCAGTGGCAGTTAAGGCTACATTATCGCATGCATTATAACATTTTATAAACTAAAAAGTGATGTTTCTAAGAATCTTTCCTTGCTGATTTTAGAGTTGTTGAAAATGTTAAAACTGTGAATGTGGAATTTCTCTCCGCAGCTAGAAGAGCTGGGCAGAGGAAACTTCTGCCAAGAAAAGGTGCAGGGGGAAGTCAGTACAATTCAACCAGAGAGGCACAGAGGGGGAAGATGAGCAACACTCTTGTGAATATTTTCTTCATCATCAACCTTTTCTTATTAAAATATTTTCCTCATTAGTATTTTTTATTAAGATGTTCTTCAAAAATCTTTATGTATACATTCTTCAAATCACTCCATAAGTAATTTTTTCATAAAATATCCTTTATGGAAACATTCTTCATGAACATGAATATATCCAATGACCGTATCCATTAATATATTCTTGATTATGACTATTTTAAGTATATTCATAAGAATATACTTAAAATAGTGAATATAACATTGTTTCTATTTTTAAAGAACCTATTTTTGAAGATAGACATTAAATATGCTCCTATTTGTGATCATTTATTCAAGCAAATATTTGAGCTCCCGTGATGTGCTGGGCACTGTTCTAGATCCTGTCTGTAAAGAGAGACAAGACAGGCATGGTCCTTGCTCCCATGCAGCTTACATTCTGTGTCAGCAATATGTTCTCAATAAAGGGGAAAATGTTATGTATATTTTTATAACTAAGAAATATGAGGGAAGAATATAATTTAATGCCCTCATTTTCCCCATCTCTGCTGGTCAATGCTCCCTGTCTTTCCTTCAGCAAAAAATACCCTTTCTGACCAACTCCATCACAGCAGTAGACATTAAAGGCAGGGACAAACTGAATATTCCTCAAGATGCTGTTAGGAACACAAAAGGAAAACTGACCTACCAAAATTTTGCAAAAATCCTCAAAACTTAACAAAAAACACTCCATCCTATCCAGTAGTTATTGCCGTAAACTTTATAATTTGTCTTAAATAAAAGCAAATTCAGAGAACTGGCTGTTTGGGAAACTGGCTTCCAGTGGATGTCCTTCGTGAAGGCATTCACTCCCTGCCATTCTGCTGTCTTACACTGCACATGCAGTGGGTACCACATCCACTGGGTCACACCACCCCCTGCTGAAGCTGAGACACTTGAGACCTTGTGTTGCAAAAAGGTGGAGGGGGGAAAAGAGGGGAGAACACTAAAGACTGCCAGCGTCCAGTCTGGAAGTCGAGGCCGGCCTCTCCGCCATCCTGGGTTGGACTTGGTTAGGGGGATCTCAGCCTGCTGCTTGTGTGCCAACATCGTACACAGCTTCCCTAAAGCAGTTCTCCTCTGCTTCCAAATGAACGAGATGAGCCTGGAGCATCTTTGGGGCTAGAAAGTAAGGCAACACTGAACAAACAAACAGACAAACCCAACAACAAAAAACCCCACAATGATGGAATCGTGTCAAAAGAGCACAGGAATCAAACAAAAGAGCTCCCCATGGCCAAAGCTGGAAAAATTTGAGAAAAAAAATAGTATTGGATTATAACCCAAAGTACAAAAAAAAATCCGAGTCCATCTGGATATAAATGCATAATTAAATAAATAAGTAAACAAACAAATGGGAGAGAATAGATAAATTTCCTGTGCAGAATAATTCTAAAAAATTTATGTAGTCACTTCACCCTCAAGGAGATGGAGCATAACTCCCTCTCTTTAAGTGTCGGCTGTGCGTAGTGACTCCCTTCTGAACAGCACTGTATGAAGGGGGAAAAAGGAGTCACTTTACAGTGGAGAAACCTGATAAGCACTGCTTCAGCCAGGTGATCAAGGTCAGCATCCACAGCGATAAGTCATGTTGACAGAATGTACCCTTGATATGGTGTGATAAAAATGGCGCTTCAACTCTGTGTTTTACCTCACCCTGTAAAAAACAGAATCCCAATCTAATCACGAGGAAAACAACAGATGAGTCCCAGTTGAGTGATTAGTCTATGCCAGGCACTATGCTAAATACTTTCCATATATGATCCAATTTTATCCTCTGTCAAAAGATGTGGCAGCCACTCCATGTCTGAAACAAAAGGCTGAAATTCTCACTAAACAAGAGAGAGCTGTGCTTGTAAGCTACAGTGTCTCTGAGCACAGCAGAAAGTGCACTTACATAGGGTTTGGGCAAACGTGGACTGAGGGACCGGTGCATTTTCAGAACTGGAGGTATTAGGGATGGATCGATAGCTCTGGAAACGCAGTTATTCCAGTAAGACACTTGTTCACTGGCTGACCTTCGGGAGGATGGTCCTTTAGGGAGGCTGTTACTAGTCAGCTGTTTTTAAGAAGTGTGAGCTGTCACCGGTTGGCTTCCCGGTTACCATGGGAAGTTGTCGTTGATATTAGGATGCGTTTAAATCTGGGTCTGGCAATTACTCGTTGCTAAAGCCAAAGAACAACTGGTTCTTTCCTTTTTATTCTCACCTCACAAAACGCTATGATGTGGTTACTGTTATTATCCTCATCTAGAGATTTCCAGAAACCGATATTAAAAGAAGTTAAGTAGCTTAAGTCACAGAATTGTGAGATAGAGGCTTAAATCTGGCTCTCTATATCCAAGGCTGTGTTCTTAAGCACTAAGTCATCCTGGGGCTGGGAAAAGATGGGAATGATATTGCCCCACCTTGCGCTCATCACCCCTTGAGTATATTAGGTGAGGTATTAGTGACATGGAACATATTAAGAAAACAGTAAGGAGGAGGATGGGAAAATGAAAAAATTCTGTTGTTTAATGTATTAGTCATGGTTCTCCAGAAAAACACCAATAGGATATTCTCTAGATGAGGATTATTTATTGATTTATTTTATAAGGAGAGGGATTTTAAGGAATTGGCTCATGCAATTGCGGGGCCAGGCAAGTGAGAAATCTGTAGGGCAGGCCCACAGGCTGGAAATTCGGGCAAGAGTTGATGTTGCCATCTTGAGTGCAAATTCCCCGGGGCAGCAGGCTGGAAACTCAGAAGGGTTTCTATGTTGCAGTTTTGAGGCAGAATTGCTTCTTCTTCAGGAAACTTTAGTGGGTCCTCTTAAGGCCTTCAACTGTTTGGGTGAGGCCCCTCCATGTGATAGAGGGTAATCTGCTTTACTCGAAATCTACTGATTTAAATGTTAATCATATCTATAAATACCTTCACAGAAACATCTAGAATAATGTTTGACCAAACAACTGGGGACCAAACCCTAGCCAAATTACCCCATAAAATTAACCATCACACTTGATAAAGATGGATTGGAGGGACCAGGGATATTTAGTTAGAAGAAAAGACTCAGATGGGACATGATAAAGTCTAGAAATATTGAGATGTCACCTTGTGCGGAGATGGGATTAAGTAGGATAGTGTGGAGTTTAGGGGCATGGTCTTCAGACAAAACTGAAAATAGTGAGCATGAGAAGGGATGCTGTCAGCCCTCACACAGCTGTTTAGTGCGGGCTGAGATTTGAACCCAGCACTGTGAGCACCGTGAAGATGGGGCGGAGAGCTGCTTTGTGATGGTGTGAGAGCTGCAGTTCCTTCCCCTCAGGGTACCTGAAATCTCTGCCTCTTATTCAGGGACAAAGGTTCTGAATTACTCAAAGACTTGTCCAGGAACCTAGGAAATATGTGCTTTAAAGTCTGAAATTATCGAGTGAAGGCGGGCCAGAAAACAAGATGTAGTCTAGAAATTTGCTTGGAAGCAACTCGTTGAAGGTACAGAGGAAAAGGCTGGAGAAAAACGCATTGGATTAAGCAAAAGCATTTTGTTTAGAGCCTTTTCCCCGGGCCTTGGAATCCGTGAATCAAGCTAAGCACTCTGAAAATGGGACTCGGCACATCCTTAGAAGGAAGGTACGAGGTGAGACTCCAATGTTTCCTATGTCAATTTCCATCACACCTTCTGTTTTGTATTCTTTCGTGATTCATACAGGACAAAAGTCCAGTTCAAACTCACAAACAGCCTATCCATAAAACACAGCTTAGAATACTCACACTGAAGTTTTGATTTATTTTGACAAAATTTATGTAGCATAATTTAAGTTTAGACAAGATTATGCATTAAAAAACTAAAGCGTATTTTATATGGAGAAGAAAAGAGAACTAACAATAAGCAAAGTTGGCATATCTAAGACTTTTTGTCTCCTCCTCAGCGTGGTAAACTTACCATAGTGACCTGTAATTCTTACTCTGCTTCTAGCTATTTGGCAGCTAAGGACATTCTTCTGCATGCTGCACTGCTGGTGGAAAATATCGAAGAGATGCCCATGACTGTCAGCTATGGCCTTAAGACCCCGGAGATTCAGTTCTCTGATGAGAAGTCGCTTTGAGTCTGTGAAACGTTACACCAGGCATCTGCTGAATTTGAAGGGAGTAGCAAGTGGTGACAGAATAACCAGTTGTCAGTGATCTGTATCAGTTGTGCAAATGCCAGAAAAATAATTTCAAGGTGATTTCCCAGGTATTTGTAATAGATCATAAATAAAAAAGGCTACTGGCTAGTAACATCCTGCATTCCACCTTGAATTTCTAGAGTAGTCCTTGGATTGCAAATATAAACGTTCTCAAAAATATAAATATGACTACTTTAACAATCCAGCAACGAATGGACAAATATAATTTGAACTCCCACAATTACCTCTTACTCTTTAAATGTTCTCCAAGGGAAGCTCTAAATTAAATGAGAAGTCAATTTTAAAATGTAGAAATGGAGTAAGGGATGAATTCTCCATTTTTTTTTATCAGACATTTGCAGCGTTAGGCTATCCCACTACACTGTAGGATTCAGTAGACGGCAGAAATATTTGTGAAGTAGGAATACTTTCTAGAATTCTCCTCCACAGCTTTTTTGGCCCCTAAATAATTCTGGCACCATAATCCATCAGAGTCTATTCTCCACACCCACTCAATTGGCTGTGGAATCATAAATGCTTCATGTTAGGTAATGCGGAAACTCCCAGGAAGGAGTCTGTATCAGTCATAGTTCTCCAGAGAAACAGAAGCAATTATATACATACACACACACACAAACATGTATAACATATACGTGTGTATATATGTTTATGTATATATAAAAACGTACATACATACACATAAATTTAAAGAGATTTATCTTAAGGAATTGCCTCACATGATTTGTAGGGACTGGCAAGTCTGAAATCCATAAAGCAGGCTGGCAGGCTGGAAACTCAGCAAGATTTATGCTGCAATTTTCAGGCAGAATTCCTTCTTTCCAGAGAAACCTCAGTTTTTGCTCTTAAGTCCTTCAACTGATTGGATAAAACCCACTCACATTATGGAGGGTAATCTACTTAAAGTCAACTGATTGTAAATGTTAATCACATCCACAAACTACCTTCATAGCACACCCGGGTGAGTGTTTGACCAAACAGCTGGGCAACAGAGCCTAGACACGTGGATGCATACATTTGAACCATCACAGGGTCATTGGCCAAGGGCCCTCTGACATCTACCTACCCTTGCCATGCTGACTGCCTGGAATGCCTTTCCCTGAGCTATAACATGGCTGGTTCTTCTGGTCATTTAGTCTTACCTCAAATGTTATCTTCACAGGGGCTTTCTCTGACCATCTCACCTATTCTTGCCCCATTCCCTTTCCACCCACTTTCTCTCCATCACAGTGCTCTGTTTCATTTTCTTCATGGAAATTTCATTTTCTTTGTGGAAATTATATATATTTTTTTGCTTTCTCTGCCCCACTAGAATATAAGTTCTATTACAGCAGGTCTATAACTATCTCATTCATCACTTGCTCACATCAAAACAGTACCTGGCTTATAGTAGGGCTTTCAATAGATATTCGTACAATTAATTAATAGATCAAATAAGGCAAGTAGCTCATTCTATTGTTAAATAACTCAAATGATGAGAAATTTATCACAATGCTGCTTGAGTTAAGCTGAAATCACCCCTGTATGAGAAGCTATCCATTTGTCCTAAATTTATCTTCTGGACCACACAAGATAATTCTGCTCCTCATTCTGTATCTCTAAGCATTTGAATACAGTGTTCTTGTCTCCTATTAATCATTTCTTGTCCAGGCTAAATGCCTTCAACACCTCGTATATTATGGTTTCCAGAATCTACCCTAACTTGTTTGTATCCTATTGAAAGATTTCCATTGTAACGTGAGCCTGCTAGAGTGCAACACATTTTTCTGGGTGTGCTGTGATCAGCACAAGTAGCAAGACTACCACTTCCAAGACTTGAACATTATAACTCTATTAATTCAATCTCACAGATCATTATCTTTTCTAGGAGTCATACCACACTCCTAAGCACACATAAATGCACATGTCTATGGGGACTAGTCATTTGCTGAACATCTGTTTGTGCTGAACAGAGTGCCATATGGGATTAAAAAATATATGTATCTGTCTCAAGAAGTTTATAATCCAAGAAGGAAAAAACTATTACACATAATCACAATTTTCAGAGTTGGAAGAAACTTTAAATGGCATCTAGTCTCATATTCTCACTTTATAGAAAATGCAGTGGGGCCCCAGGGTATCTAGTGATGAAAGGATAATGAACAAGACAGAACAGGGTGTAACTGAGCGATCAATCATGTGGTGTGGACAATAAGAGCAGTGAAAGAAATTCAGGGCAAGAAGAAAATCAGTGAACTTAGTTGCTGGTGAGGACTCCACAGAAGAAGTAGGCCTGGGCCTCATGGTGTGGAGAGAATTTTGCAGCTGGAGAACAGAGACGGTGTTCAGGAAAAGTGAACGGTTGAGGGGGCACCTTACAAGACAGAGCATGGTATGTGCTTGAGAGAAACTCACCAGAATAATTAGTATTTATATAATACCAATATGTTATATAACATAATTAATAAAATAATAAAAATACACTTTTTAAATGTAAAAAATTACAGTTTTACAGAAAACCTACAGACCAAGGAAAGCCATTATCAGACACCAGATAATATGAGCTACATTTTATGGATAATTCTAATGTAAGTATCAAGAATATGCTGTGCGTAGTAATTACTAACCATACATCAAAAAAGGCATATATCGCTGTGCTATTTATAAAATATTTTTCTTCTAAAGCCCTAAAAGTACTAGTGCCTAGCAATGGTCCAATGAGCATGGCAGAAAAGTATCAGCGTTTAAAAAAGAAGACACTGGTTCACAGAAAGGAATTCTGGGTTCTCTAAGTTTTCTTCTGACTCTGTTCTCTATATTTGTCATAACGCAATCTGAAGAAAGGAAGGAAGGACGAGAAAAATCCTATCACTAAAATTCTGTATTACTAAAGATGGTGGTTGCACAGCGTTGTGAATGTATTAAATACCACTGAATTGTTCACTTTAAAATGATTAATTCTTATTACATAAATCTCACCTCAATTAAAAAAAAATTATATTACTAGTTCAGAGAAAGTCTTATAATAATATAGAAATAGTGACACCTAAAAATTCTCCTTTTATTGGTTTATAAAAACAACATCCGCATTTGCTCTTCGGATTCAGATGATTGTCTCGAGCTTGGGGTGTGACAGTGTAGAGCCATGGAAATATCTCTGAATCCAGAATCAGAAATCTTCTATAAAAAAAAGAAAGGTTATTCTGTGAAACTGACTATGTGCCTTAGCTTAAGTCATGTAATCACCCTGAATGTACCTCCCTCATCAGTAAAATGGAGATAGAATTGTGGGAGGATCAGCTATGGCAATAGGTACAAAAGTGCTTTGTGTTATTCATTCAGCAAATATGTTTGGAGCTTCTACTGTGTGCTAGACACTGTCTAGGTGCTGGAGACAGAGCAGAGAACAACCAACTTAAATCCCTGCCCTCACCGAGTTTACATTCTGGTCCTGGATATGGACAATACACAGAATCTCAATAAGAAAACATATAGGATGGCACATAATGATGAGTACCAAGGAAGAAAATGGAGCAAATGAGCGGAATTGGAAAGCTTACATTGGGAGGAGGTGTAAGTTTAGATAGAGAATCCAGGGAACGCCTCACTAAGAATGAGTAAAAATCTGAAGAAAATTCGAAAGCTGGCCATATGGATATATGGCGTAAGAGCTTTCCAGGCAGAGGGAACAGCCAGCATGTTTGGAACTGCCAGTTTGCTGTAGCCAGCAAAGGAGAGAGTAGTAGAGGTAAGGTAGGGCCTTGTAGGTCTTAGGAAGAACTGTGCCTTTTATTTGGAGTGACACAGGAAAACACAAGAGGGTTTTGAGCAGAGGGTTTTGGTCTGATGTGTGTTTTGACAGAATCACTCTGGCTGATGTGTTGGGAGGAGACAGGAGGGGAAGGGTGGAAGCAGGAGGTAGTTAAAAGTCTGCTGCAATAATGCAGTGAGAGATGATGGCGGCTTGGACTGCGTTGTGGGCAGCAGGGTTGGTGACACGTGGTCAAGTTCAGGACATGTTACAAAGGTAAAGGCTATGAGTTTTGTTAATGTGGAGAATAAGAGAGAGAAGGTTCAAGGATGACACACCAAATATTTGATTTGAGCAGCTGAAATCATGGAGTTGCCATTGACTGAGATGGGAAGGCTGAGGGAGGAGCACTTTGGGGAGGCGGGGGAAGGAGAGGGTATTAGGAGCCCAGTTTTGAGCATCTTAAGTTCAAACTACCAGATTCCGAAGTGAAGTGTTGAGTAGGCAATTGGACACATGAGTCTGGATTTCAGGATGGAGATACAAACGTGGGAATCATCAACATATAATAATACTTGGCATTCATAGATTGTAAAATACTATCCAAATATAAAGTATTGTTACCTAGCAATTATTCATGAATATAACACAGCAACAATCATTGGTCTACTAACTCCTCTGTTTGGAAGACCAAAGATACTTTTTAAAAGATGTTTTTAGTAGAATACATTTTTTTTTTTTTTGAAAATAGGACTTATGCAAGTCTTACGTTTTTCTTGTTCTACTTCTCAAGTATTTTATTGCTGATCTTAAATACTGAGAAGTTCAGAGCTTCCCAATTGATTTTAGGCTTACAAAGTGTCAACAAATGGAAGTTCTGAGAAAGCCATGTAATGACATCTTCTTCAAGAATGCTTATCTTCCTAGAAACTGAAAAGCTCGAATGTGACATTCACAGTCTCAAAGGAGCATGAAGCTGCTAGGTCAGCCATCGTCTTGATGGTAATCACGTACTGAAGGATATACTGCCCATCTTTGATAAGAAATATGCTGGTAGTTTAAAAATATACACACTTTTGAACTCTACATCCTGTTAGGAGAATTGAAAGAAATCTCTACTGATATTTTACCACTGAAAAATTGATTATTTGAGAATGAAACAATTTATGGAAAACAGAGAATAAGGGTGTACGGGGGCATTCCCAATAATTTATATTAAGCCACTGAAAATCTTGGTGTTACGTTGAAGATCAGAATACATATTTTGCCATTTTACTGTTACATATCTACATGTTAATCCATAAAAATAGAAATATTTGGGGTCATAAAATACAATATTGTTCTAAAATATTTGGAGTACCAATACTTAAAAGTAAATTGTTTAATTTCTGGTTCTGGAAATGGTAGAATGGCTTATATTGGACTAACTCTCCTTCAGGTAACAATTATAAATTCTGGACAAATATAAAGTTTAACTACTTGAAGGCCCTAGAAAAATTACCAAAGTTAGGTAGATATTGAAGGGGATTTGACTCTTGAGAAAAGGGAAGCACATTGGCTGTGCTTCATGTTAATACAGCTTCTCTCCTGAGAGCCCCAGTGCACACGACATGGAGCAGCTAGAACTGGAACATAATTGCGTAATGCTTTTGGCTTGTCAGAGGATGGAGTCTGGGGCTGCCAAAGCAGCTGGAAATTGAGGGTGGAGTCTTGGAAAAGAGGAAGTCCCAAATCTATGTATAAACTCACTTAAAATTCTTGCCTGACCCTGAACTGTGCTTGCATAGACAAGACTCCAAGTAAACCAATGTAAAACAGCAGCTGGAAAGCCACAAAAGCAGACTCCTCTGCTGCCCACAGCCAGGGAAACCAAATTTGGGTTTGCATCTCATCAAGTTGGAAGGGTCTGATAAACACTGTAGGCTTTCCATTGAAACCCTAGAAGGACTATAGGGACTAAAGGTTATATCCTAGGTCCAAAGAGTTTACCTTAAAACTACTAGCAAAACTAAAACAAACCCACCTTTGAAAGTATAATACCAAGCATCCACAAGTTCAAGATAATTAGTTGGTAATGTAACTGACTACTTAAAATAAAATCAACACTGTATTAAATTTCCCAAAAGTGGTGAAAAACATCAACAGACAGATTCAAAAAGGTTGGTGCACGTCAAAAAGAGAACTACAGGGGAAATCATACCTAGACTCATCATTGTGAAAGAGCTAAAAAACCAAAAATAAAGAGAAAAATCTTAAAATCTTCAGACAGAATGAGAGAAAATATTAAGCATAACTTCTGACTTTTTATCAGAAAAAATGGAGGACAGAATACATCTTCAAAGTTCTGAATGAAAAAAAGTGTGTCGACCCAGAAGTCTATATCCAGCAGAAATGTTTTTCAAAAATTAAATAAAGATACATCCTACAGGAATCAAAAAGATACTAAGGAAATATTAGGAACAACTGGAAACCAATAAGTTAGACAATTGAGAGGAAAAGAGAAAAATCCTTAAAAAAAAAAACTTACCAAAACTGATGCAAAAATGAAACAAAAAATATGAATAACTCATTGATTACTAAAGAAGAGGAATTTGTAATTAAAAACTCTTCCACAAAGAAAACTCTAGACCTCTATGATTTCACTGTTGAATGCTATCAAACATTTTTTAAAAATAATATCAGTCTACCCAAATTCTTTCAGGAAATAAAAGAGGAGGGAACAGATTCCAGCGTTTTCACAAATCTAGCATAGCCCTCATATGATAATTTGACAAAACACTACCAGAAAAAAATTCAGGTTAATATCTCTTAGGAACACAATTGAAAAATCCTTACCAAAATATTATTTAATTGAATCCTACAATATATAAAAAGGATCATACAACATTTTCAAGTGGTGTTTATCCCAGGTTAAATTTGATTTAACACTCAAAAAGTTAATGTAATTCACTAGATATCCACCTGGGGGAAAAACGTACCTCAACCCATACGTCACGCTACACACAAAAAGTAATTTGTGATGGAGAATAGACCTAATTGTAAAAGCTAAAATTATAAAGCTTCAAGAAGAAAACAGAGGAGAATATCTTTGTAACCTTGTGGTGGGCAAAAATTCTTAGAACATAAAAAGCATTACCTACTAAAGAAAATATGATAAAAAGGACATCATCAAAATCTAAAACTGCTGTTCATAAATGATACTAGAAGGAAAATGAAAAAGCAAGCCACAAAAAGAAAATATTTCAAAATATATATCTGACAAAGTTGTAGAAAGACTATATAAAGAACTCAAACTAATTGGCAACAAGAAGACAAACAACCCGACAAAAATTTGCCAAAAAAGTCACAGAAGAAAATGTATGAATGGCTAACATATACATGAAAAGATGCTCAAGATTATTAGCCATCAAGGAAATGTAAATTAAAACTGAATGAGAGATTTCAAAACCAGTAGAATAACTATTTTTTAATGGACAATGCCAAATGTTAGCAAAGATGTGGAGCAACTTGAATTCTTATATGTTGCTGGTAGAATCATTAAATGGTACAACTACTTTGGAAAACTATTTGGCAGTTTCTTTTAAAGTTTAACATCCACCTCCTTATGATCCAGCAATTTTACTTCTAGTTATTTACCCAAGTGAAATGAAAACATACTTCCTGCAAAAAAGATCTGTACAAGAATTATTACAGCAGCTTTATTTATATTAGCCAAATATTGGTCAACAGGAAGATGAGTAAACAAATTACGGTATATTCATGTACTATGCAAACATATATTGTGTAGTATATTCAATACTATTTCATAATTTCAAAAATGAACTACATGTAAACACAGCAACATAGATGAATTTCAAAACATTATGTTGAGCAAAAGCAGCAAGGCACAAAAGAGTATATCCTCTATGATTGCATTTACACCAAGTTCAAGAACAAGCAAAACTAATCTATGATAATAGAAATCAGATGAAGGTTGCCCATGGGGGAGGGGAGTAGGGACTTGATGGTCAGGGACAGAAGGGAGCTTTCTGGGGTGATGGAATGTTCCACATCTTGATCAGGGTGGTGATAACACAGATGTATAAAATTATAAAAACCCGATGAATGGTGCACTTAAGATCTGGCATTTCAATGTGTGTAAATTTTACTTCAAATCTTTAAAAAGTGAATTCTTTGCATTTCCCAGAATAAAACAGTAGCCCCTGTATGCATATTCCTCTAGAAATGAAATAACTTTAAAGAGAGGAAATTAGGCTAAAGAAAGTCCTTTATTCTTACTGAAAGTGTTTTGGTGAGAAACTGCTATATTCTTGAAGATGTATGTTCATTTTGGAGTTGCTCCAAGTCTCTTAAAAAACTTTTAGGTTTATGAAAAGAGTATTAATTACGGTGACACATTGTGGATCACTCAACGCCTCACCGCATCTTGGTAATGAAAGGGCAGAGAAATACGTGGAGATCCTGCATATTTTGATGCTGCAACTTTCTCCTAAGATGATCTAACAAGAGAGTGATACCCACTGTTCAGATCCAATGATACTCCTCCTCCAGCATCTGTCATTCAGCTTCAGGAATAAGTTAAATCCACATCTACAAAGCGAACATGAAAATTGAGGCAATATAATTCAGGTTGCTCCAGAGTTAAAAATCTGGAATTGTGTTTGTTGAGGTGGGGAAACGGGGAACTATTGAATTTTCTAGTCTCTTCGTTTCTATAAAAACAACAGCAACAAATGGCTAGAACTGTCATTTTTCATAAGTAACTGTTTGTGGGCCATTTTTGCTTTAGTCTATCATCATCCTTAGCAAGCAGAAGCAGTTTAGGCTTGACTTATCTCGGCAGCAAATAGATACAGTTCAAATTCTAAACCTGTTTCAGCAGACTCTAAAATGATTCACTAAATAGCCAGACAGCATAAAGAATTCCTTAGAATCAGTATTTTGACATAACAGGATCCTCATTGCAATGGGCAGTACAACCAGGGAGCCATTACATTTTGAAGCTAATTTTATTTTTTTCTAAAACTACTTCTTTATATATATATCTTCCAAATAGTATGATAAGCTTAGCAAACCCAGGGCTAGCCTTCCTCATATCTGATTCCCACTACCCTGAGGTAACTACTTTCAATTCTTTCATGCATTTCTTCTAGTGTTCACTTCCCTATTTCTAAACCACAGGTTTATACTGCTATTTCCTCCCTCTACCATTATCCTGGGAATTTTTTTCTTCTCTCCTGTGTTAGATCCTCTTTATCCAGGATCTATATGATCTTTCTTGATTTCTCTCTCCTTTTGGTGGACACATTTCCTAGGAGCATCCTGAGAAAGGATGCACAGGAGGGTTCAAGGGAGAAAGAGCACACATCTCAAACTCGAGGGATGGCTGTGTCAAATTCAAGGTGGAAACCAATTTTTCCTCAGATTTTGAAGGCGTTGCTCTGTTTTTTGTTTGTTTGGATATTTTCCCAGTTTCCAGCATCTGATTCCTAACCATACATGTGTGACTTGTTTTTTCTTTTTGGAAGCTTTTAGAATCTTCCATTTATCACTAGTTTTTTGAAATTTCACAGTGTTACGTCTTTATGTGGGTTTTTTGCCCCTCTAACCCTTTACTGGGCATTTGGTGAGCTCTTTCAATCAGGAAACGCGTCCTTCAATTCTGTATTATTTTTGCATTATTTCTCTGATTTTTGATTCCATTTCCTGTTTTCTTTTTTCTGCACGTTCATTAGTTAGATGAAAGACTTGATTTTCTTATTTTCTAATCTTTTCTGTCCTGTTTATTTTTTTAAAAAACTATTATGTTGTTTTGTTCCAGTTTCCAGGAGTTTTCCGTAAATTTATCTTCAACTATTCCATTAATTTACTTTAGGTTTCTGCTATCCTAGTTTTATCCTCAAAGATTTCTTTATCGTTCCCTAAATTTTACTTCCTTTTGTAGAATCCTTCTCCTGTTTCAATCATGGACACATTTTCTCTTTTATGTTTTGGAGAATATTGGTCATAGTTTTTATTTGTTTCACTTTTTTTTTTTTTTTTAATGTTCCCTGCATTATTTTCGTTTCCTCTGATTCACAGAATTCCCTCAAGTGTCTCACATTTTTTATTTGGGTTAGGCTTGTCAACTAGGAGGCCTCAACTGTCAGTATCTGCAGGATTTTTTTCTTATTCCAGTCTACTTTCCCAGAGACCACTGTTTCAATCTATTACCAACGGCACAAAGCAGTTCACGTCTTCCTGGAAGCCAAGCAGAGAAAGTGGCCTAGGGTCTCCCCACCCAAAATGCAGTCGGTAGATCTCTTAATCTTCCCATTTTCAGCCAGTGCCTTATCCAGCCTTCTGCTGTGCTGGGGAGGGGCAGCCACCCGGTTGGTGGGCTGGAAGATAAGATCTGGGGGTCTAGCTGTTTCTTTTAGACTTTCAGCCAATCCTCTTTTCTTCAGGCTCACCCCAGCCCCTCCCTGGGGTCCCTCAAAATACACGGTTGCCGAACTTCATCTGAGTCTCCAGCATATATCAGCTTCCTTCCCCTTTGCACTTTTAGTCTCTGCAGTTATGTTTTTACTTTGAAAGGGTGAGCATTTATCTTCAGGAAAAAGTACTTTACTTCTCCTAATTAACCCAAGATTCAGGCTTTGTGAAACTGTTCACAAGTAAACAAAAAACGAGCCTAAGTCACTATTACAATGTCTCGTGTATTGTGCTGTCTAATTTTTAATTTATAACTGGTAAACTTAAGAGAACAAACTCTTCCCTATAAAAAAAACCCTGTAAATCTTGACATTTAAATGAAAAAAGATATCTAGATAAATGCCTCTAAAATCTCCGTATTAAGCCGATTAAAAACTACACTTACTAATAAAAGGCTTGTGTGGTGTTTTGAAAACATGAAGCTTGCATTTACTTCCTGTGCTTAAAATACTGCATTGATTTCCTGAGTTTTTTAACATAGCATCCCATAAATGTCCCATTATGACCCAAATCAAGAAGATGCATTTTAAGAAATCAAAAAAGCTGAGAACGAAAACTGGAATTTCAACAGTCACATGTCCTTATGATGTCCCTCTAATATTTTTAGTTTTATTTCAGAGCTTTTGAACTGCATTTTGGTTTGGAACTTGATAATATATCCTATTACAGGAAAATCGTCTAAGTCAGTGAATAAAACATATAAACAAAGTTGCTGGACCTAGGAATATATTGATAAAGATCAGTTCCACAAAATCATTTGACAGAAGCAGACATACCCGAGGTGGTATAATTTATTACTTCCTCCTAAGCAGGACAGCCTCTTGACTTCTTTGTGAAAGAAACGAAGTGAACTGAATAGTCTGTTTAAGCACAATGCAGTGAAGTAGCTGCTTCTTGACAGACGGGCCGGATCTCAGGTTCCCAGCCCTGCCCGGTGGCCCTTCAAGATGGGCATGGTCATCCAGAGGGATGTTTTGTGCCTGAAGGCCCAATGCAGTGTTTTGGGTTCACCATTTTTTGACCTCCTAGATCCCCTGGCTTCTGCCTGCATCCTCTAGGACCTCTCTGATGAGGATGGCATTTACCAAGATGCCGTTGTGTATTATTGAACACACTGACATCCTTGCTCTGCTAAAAAGCTACAAGCTGTGAACACTGGTAAAAACCAACACATCCATCCACATATTCTTGCTTTAGTGGAAATCTCTTTGCATGGCGATCTGCAATGGGTTGCTTTGTTTAGAGCGGAAACTTTTTTGTTCGTTCTTTTGAGGAATTGGCTTCTCCAGTAACATCAGCTTTTACTTTATAATAAAATTTTGGTTTAAAAATAAAGTGGAAAGAAATCATCAAAATCTTAAACAGTAAACAGAGGAAGAGAATATTTATTTTCTCCTTTTAAACTTGACTGTGTTTTCCAATTTTTTCCAATGGATCCATTTTTCAAGAAGTAAAAATAAATGTTGTAGTTTTAAACAAAATTTTAAATGCTTCTAATACGAAGCAGTTGCTCAGAAAAGCAAATAACAGAAACAATTTGTTAAGAATATCTCTGTAAGAAAGAAAGAGAAGCAAACCTAAAAGACACAGCCTCGACAGACTGTACATTCAGGCATGGCTGGATGCAGGTGTTCAAAGGCTATCATGTAGAAACAGTCGATTACCTCTGAGTTCTGCATTCTTCTGGGTTCATTCTCAGCAAAGGTGGCTGCCAGCGGCTCCAGGCCCTCATTTTACTGCTAAGTGTCTCCAGCAGAAAGGGAGTACTTTTTTCCCAGTATCTCAGAATCTTGTGCCCATGAATATAAGCCAGTCACTGAGACTCTGAGGGGCTCACAGCCCATCCCTGCAGCTGAACCACATGGACAAATGGATCAAAGGTACCTTCCCAAAGGAAAATTGGGGGAATACCTGACAGGGAGGAGTAAATGCTGGACAGGCCAAACAAGAGGTCCACTGCAGATCATACAGGGCAAAATTCAGAGTAATGGTCAGGAACCACAAAGTAACGTGTAACCATTCAATGCAAGGACAATTTAAACAATCAGAACCATAACAAGTTAAGACAGGAGGAGGCATTCTGTCATAGGAGATTCAATCAAAGACTTGCACTTCTAAGGTTTCAATCAACTGAACCAATCTAACGATTGATTTGTGATATGACACCACAATCCTTCCTTCTGCCTCCACTGCTGTCCACTCTCCAGTCCACCATCATATCTCAATCAGGCAACTGCCAAGGCCTCCTAATTGTTCGCCAACTCCCCACTTGCCCTCTACAATTCATTCTCCAGAGAGCAGCCAGAGGAAACATTCTTTTAGTCATTCAACAGGGATTTTTTGAGCTCCTGGTTTGTGCCAGGCACTGTTTAAGGGACAGACACATTGGTGATCAAAACACATAAATCCCTGCCTTCAGGGAGCTTCCGTTCCAGGGAGGGAGGCTGAAAATAAACTGGTAACGTATAGGATATATTAAATGATGATAAGTACTAAAAAGAAAAAAACAAAGCAAAGGGGTGTGCATGAGGTGTTAGAAGTAGGGTACTTGGGGTGGCTAGGGAAGGCTTCACTGAGAAAGCGATGTTTTGAATAAAGACTGAAAGGAAGTGAGGGAATGAGCCATGAGGATATCCAGGGTGTGAGCATTTGCAGCAGAGGGAAGGCCAGAGCAAGGCCCCATCTCAAGCAACAGAGAGAAGGCCAGTGTGGCTGCAGCAGAGCAAAGGAAGGGAGGCAAGGAGGAGATGAGGTCACGTAGATAAAAGGCTGCCGGATAACCTTTCCAGGCTTTATGGGCCGTGACACGGACCTTGGGCGGGAGACGGGAGCCTAGCACAGGGTTTTCAACAAAGTGACAAAATCGGCCTTGTGTTTCACAGGATCACTTGGCTGCTGTGAGAATATACTGAAGTGAACAAGGGCAGAAGCAGCTGACCAGCCGGGAGGCTATTGCCATAATCCAGGCAGAGATGAAGCTGGCTTGGATCAGGAGAGTGACAGATGGGGGGGCTGGGGAGGGTATTTAAAATGTAAACTTGATTCTTTCACACTCTACTTAATTCCCTGCAAAAGGGATTTTATTTCATGACACATAAAACAAAATCTAAGCTCCTCCCCAGCCCTTTCAGGGCCTGTGTGATATCGTCTTGCCTCCCCTTCCCACCTCATCCCATGCCATTCTCCCCTCTGGCAGAGGCCCTCCTGCTCTTGGCTCCGCCAGACTCTCTACCCGGTCTTTATATGGCTGCTGTCTTCTGTACCTCGGATCTTGCCTTAAGTGTTCGCCCTGAGATAGACTTTGAAAGTAGACTTTTGGGAGTCTTGTTCAATGTCGTATTCCGCAGTACCTAGAACAGGTGCTCAGTGAGGACTTGTTAAATAAATCTATCGAGGATGGATAGCTTCATTTTCCCTTTCACACCTCAAAAATAACACCAGAGGGGAAAGGGGTCGGGGGAGGGCAAAAGGGGTAAAGAGGCACTTACGCATGGTGACGGATAAAAACTGGACTATTGGTGGTGAGCATGATGCAGTCTATACAGAAACTGAAATATAATAACGTATACCTGAAATCTACACAATGTTATAAACCAACGTGCCCTCAATAAAATAATTTTTTAAAAACCACCAAAATAAATGCATACATACATACACAAAAAAGGAGTAGATGATACCGCTGATAATGCTTCAGTAGGAAGCAGAACACGGCACCACTCTGAACTGATCAAACACAGACTCACTCGGGTGTAAGGACTATTGTGACCTCCAGACCTACTTCAGAGGGAGAGTCATCTTCCCCGACCAAGGGCTAATTCCTCCCCCAGCCCCAGTCCAGCTCTACACCCCATCCCCTACCCCAGGTTCTTGCCCAATTATTCTTCCTTCTCTTATGTCTCTGTTTTCCCTCACTACCAGTCATGCCCCTCAACCTTACAAACATCCTCAGGTCTCTCCCTCTTTGAAAAAAAGTCTCTTTTCTCCCTTTTATTGACCCATTCATCTTTTCCCTCTTCTTGATAGCAAAACTTTTAAAAAAAGTATTCTACACTCACTATTTTCAATTCCTCATACCTATTCATTACCCACGCCACCCCAGTCTTGCCTCCATTTTATTAAAATAATGAATAATGATGATGAGAATAACCAATGTAAGGGCCATGATAGATATTAAGTGATGACTAGTATGAGCTGGGCAGTGTTCAAGTTCCTCCAACAACTTTCAAAGTTATGCTTTATTAGCCCATTTTACAGAAAAGGTCACTGAGTATGAGAGATACCAAGTACTGTGGCCAGAGAAAAATAACAACCACAGTCAGTAAGAGGTAGGAGAGAGATTAGAACAAAATTCTATGTACTTACAATTAAACCAGCTGTTTCCACTGAAAACTCCATCCCTGAGGTTACCGATGAATTCTAAATAATCCTAATGGACACTTTTTATTCCTCGTCTTACTTGATCTCTTCATCATATTTGATATTTATATCCACTCTTTACTTTTAACATTATTATTATGCAACATTTGATACAGAAGAATATATGGAAATATACATAATTATGAAGCATAATCAGAATAAAATACCCACGAACCTACAAATCAATTTTTATTGACTTGTACATATAATGAAGTGCACGTGCTCTTAAGAGTTCAATTCAATTAAATATTTAACATTTTTATTTTTAAATAATTATAGGGCCAGCCCCAATGGCCTAGTGGTTAAGTTTGGCATATTCTGCTTTGGTGGCCTCGGTTTGGTTGCTGGGCATGGACCTACCCCATTCATCTGTCAGTGGCCATGCTGTGGAGGCAGCTCACATACATAAAGGGGAGGACCGGCAACAGATGTTAGCTCAAGGTGAATATTCCTCAGCAAAAAGAATTAAATTAATTTAAAAAAGGAAAATAATTATAGATTTTCTTTTGAGGGAGATTAGCTCTGAGTAACACCTGCTGCCAATGTTCCTCTTTCTTTCTTTCTTTTTTTTTTTTTGCTGAGGAAGATTGGCCCTGAGCTAACATCCATGACCATCTTCCTCTATTTTATATGTGGGACACTGCCACAGCATGGCTTAATAAGTGGTATGTAGGTCTGCGCCTGGGATCTGAACCAGTAAACCCTGGGCCACCAAAGTGGAGCATCCGAACTTAACTACTGTGCCACCAGGCCAGCCCCCAAAAACCATTATAGATTTATAGGAAGTTGCAAAGAAATGCACAAGGATGTCCCATGAAACTTTCACCGTTTTCCCCAGCGTTGACATCTTGCATAACCATAGTACAGTAACAAGACCAGGAAATTGATGTTGGTACAATCCACAGCAGCAATTTTTCTATATCTACCTGTGTGTTCCTTTCTGCACCACTGCCCTTCCCAGAGTTAGCCACTGTCCTGAATTTTGGATTGAACATTCTTTTAATTTGTATGGTCTTGCCTCACATGTATGTGTCACTGTGCAGAAAAGTGTTAACATAGCAGGCCTGAGGCTGCTATCCTTAGGAGGGCCTGCTTGCAAGGTTGGCCCTTGGCTGGCATCTGGGAAGCTGGATCTCAGGTGGGTCTGATTGTTCCCTAACTGATACAGGTGACTCACCATGCCTTAACTGTTTGTATAAACAATGTAGTTTAGGTTGAATACCTGCTTTCCTTCTGGGAGTCTGGAATTTTGGGTAGTGCTAGGCAGAGGGTGTCTACACGACCAGCCCCCAATAAAAACCTGGGACACAAGTCACTAATGGGCTTCACTGGGCAGAAACATGGCACACATATTGCTGCATGTTCATTGCTGGTGAAGCATGGGCTCTGTGTGACCGTTCGTGGGAGGGAGAGAGCAGAAGGAAGCCTGCGCAGGGATTGTTCCAGACTCTGTCTCTGTCTTTTCCTCTAACGACTCCGCTGTGTCTCCTTACTACATTGCTGCAATGTTTCTAGCCATGCGTACAACTAAATGCTGAGTGTCATGAGTCCTCCTAGCAAATCTCTGAACGTGGGGGGAACTTGGGGACCCCTGACCCAATTTCTAACAATGTATTGTTTAGTTTTGATGTACTGGAGCATTTATAAAAATGGTAGGATACCACACATAGCTTTGTGCAACTCATTATTCACTCACTGTTATGTTTCTAAGATTAATCTATGGCGATCATTTCTATTACTGCAATATTCCTTTGGGTGACAAAACCACAATGGATCTGTCCATTCTCCTGCTGATTACACATGGGCTATTTTCAGTTTTTACTACCACAAATATTGTATATGTGAACATTTTGATATATGACTCCTGGGGCACAAATGCAAGAGTTTCTCTAGGGAATTGATTCTCAACCTTGAATGGAATCATCTGGGGATATTTAATAACACTGAGGCCAGGGTGCCACCCTCAGAAATTCTGATTTAATTGGTCTGAGGTATGACTTGGGCAAAATTTTTAAAAAATTTTCCTGGAAGTGAATTTGCTGGGTCACCAGGTAATTTGTATTCAACTCCAAAACTGGCTGTGTCCATGTATCCTCACCAGCATTGGCTAACATTTCCTATTCCACCACATCCCTGCCATCACTTTTATCAATCTAGCCAGCTTATTCACCACTTACTGTGAAATGCATATTCATGTTTATTTTTTTCATTTTTCTGCTGGATTAATTGTCTCTTAATATGTAAGATTCCATGTGCATTTAGAGTATCTATTACATATTATGCACTGGTCAGTACATAAAATATGATATTGCAGTTATATTTGTCCTTAGAATATATTGCACGAAGGTTTACTGTCTTCGAAAGTTACATAAATTCTTTTTTTTGGCCTAATTACTAAATGGATACATCACTGCCTCATGTCTCATGCTTCTGATTTATGGACCCTTTTTGCTAGCCAATCTGAACTTTTTTTGCATCAACACAAGTGTGCCCTCCTCTCACAAGTCTAGGTCAGTTACTATTTACTCATTTATTCACACATCCATTCATTGTTCTTGGAATTACCACTACCTAACCCTGTGACTGGTACTGAGTAGGTTCTCTGAATGAATAAATGAAAACGATTTTAAAAGTGTGGCGTAGGAGATAACACATACCTGAAGAATGGACCAATACAAGGAACAAGGAACTGCAATCCAAGAGCAGTCCGTCCCCCCGCCCCCGGCAGCACGTGCGTAAATAAATACTAGTACTACGAGGCAAACATGTGCCTTCCTCTTGCCCTTCCTAAGTCTGGGAACCAGATTTAACGAATCAAGACTTTGTAGAATGAATCGGAGCAAAACCAAAGCAAAATAAAGGGCAAACAACCAACTTCCTCTAAAGAACTGAAAAGGTAATCAAGGCTCCCGCCAAGTCCCAAATCTAACCGGCTCAGCGCTAGCTCAATGGATGACCAGGTGTTCCCGGAAGCCCCGCCCTCAAGGAGGCGGGGCGTGCGCGGACGGGGCGGGGCCTGTCCTCCTCGACCACGCCCCCTACGGGCGGGGTGTGAGCAGGCGGGCTGCGCAGGAGCTTACGCACCCTCGCCGTCTCCTAGGAGATGAAACACACAAGACGCCGGAGCTTCACCCGGGAGCGAAGGAGGTAAGCGGCCGGCCCGGGCAGGTAATTCCGAGCGGGCTGCGGGGCCGCCACCCTGTGTCCACCCCAGCCCGAGCCTTTCCTACGAGGCCAGCCCGGCATGTCCACTCGGCGCCCTGTCCTACCAGGGCCAACCTCCGCCGAGAGAAGGGGCCTGGACACTGGTAGGGGGAGGAACGGGAGGGAGGAGATCCGAGGAGGGGCGGAGTGGGCGAGCGGGGGTCGGTGCTGCTGTGGTCGGTGCTCTCCGATCGCTCCTCGAGCACTTTCCTGCGTCCTACACGGTGGGGTCGGTCCCCGGAGGGAGGGGCATCCATCAATCTGAGGAACTCCGCCCCCCCCCCCGCCCCTCTCTCCATAGGGTCCTGAATCCTCCAACTCCTCCTCTGCTTCTTGGGCTGGAGCGGAAATTACTTTTAGGGGTGAGGGGCGGGATCAGGTCTCGGGAAGGCAGCGGAACTGAGTTCAGAACTGCTACAAAATAAAAAAAGAGGGAGGAGAAAGAGAAATTGAGTCCAAATCCAGTCCTCGTTAGTGCACCCCAAATGACTCCCAGGTAAAAACGGAATTCCGGCACAGGGTGGCCCTGGGGGGCGGCCCCCCGTGTCCCCGCCGAGCCGGCCGCGGGGAGCCGGGGGATCACCCGCCCGCGGTGGCCGGACACGCAGGGACCTGGGGACGACCCCTTCGAGCAAACCCGCCCCGGGACATCGGCCCCGGCAGTCTTTTAAGAGCCCTTGATTGAGGAAAAGGATCAGAGCGTCCGTGTAACGAAAACTATTTCTTTACCTCATATAAGACTTTTAATTTGCGGACGGGGTTGGAGGGTCGGGAAGCAACAAAACCAGTTTTTAGTGGTTTGTAATCTCAGTTCTAAACAGAAAGAGATGTATGTAATTGTGTTTAGATAATCTTTTTGAGCATTTTTCTAATGATAACGGAACTCTCATAGAGTCAAAGTTATCCGACTCATTTTAATCAGAAAACAACCCACTGAGTCAAAATAGTGGTGGAGGCAAAAGTTACTTTCCAGCCTCTGGTCTTCCTTTACCTCCCCCATCCTCTCGTTCGCCGCAGCGTGACGAGAAGGGAGAAAGTTCTCCTAAAGGCGGCTGCCTCCTGCCTCCAGGCTGCCAAAGCTGGCCTTGGTCAAGGAAGTTTGATCTCTTCGTTGGCGAGATTTTTTTGTTTAGTTTGGTTTTAAAATACCTAATTTGTGAATAAAGCGTAAAGCACTATGCCTTTATTTTTTTGCACAGAATCTTTGTTTTCCTATTGCAAAAGCTCGCCTTTTAATTTCTGTAAACATATTGGTTATTTTGAAATCTTTTTTCTGTTTTGCTTTTTAATCAACTTAGTGATTTTTAAGACGTTAATTCCTCTTTTTTTTTTTAACAAACCTTAATGCCATCCTTGGAGTGATATCCTTACAGTAGGTTCTACAAAGATGAAGTAAAGACGTCCGGAGTCATCTGTCCCGTGATTGGCAGACACCAGTTTTACCCTCCATTTGCCCTCTCTGTTAATCTTCCTTAATCCTCTCTAAATCCCTTATTAGCCAGCAGAAGCTGTGGAGAATAAAGCTCAAGTTTACAGTAATTGTGCACTTAAGCAGTAATTGTGCACTTAGATAAAAGTAAGAAAACTAGAATAGGAGAGAAATTATAAAAGTATTTATTTAATATAGGTCCATAATTGAGCCTCTAAATAAATGTCTTTTTCTTTAAATCAGAGTGTAAGGTTTGTTTAATGCATAAGAAAGTCAGTAAATATTGTAGCTTGATTGCAGAAAATTCCAAGTTCCTAATCATTCTTTTAAATTAATTGAGAATCATAGTTATATTACATTTACTTGTGTTTTACCTTGTTGGGCATACACACACACACACATATGGAAATATTCATGTACATAAGAAATCATGTTAATACATCCCTATTTGCAGAATTGGCTTTCCATAGGTCAACAGAGAAGAATATATGTAACTTGGAGAGAAATATTGTGTGTGAGCTGAGGACCTACAGGCAGTCTATGTTTCTTAAGCTGCATACACTACTTTTTGACTAGTAATCAGTTTGGTCCTTGCTCTGCTGCACTGGTAGAAGCAGTTGCTCATGTGCTATCAGTGAGTAAGTATGTGGGAACAATGATTAAACAAACCCTTTACCTTTCTATCTGCGCCTCTTTCCGTTAGGCTGTTGTCCTTGTATTTTCACGGGGATGTGGGAACAGCCGAAATGGTCAGCTTCTCACCCTGGAGAGCTATTTATTTTGTAATTAATATGACTCGAAAGAGGCTTTTCCCAAGTTTTTGTTTGGGAGCATAGTATGTAAACTTGTTTTATTGAAGCTTAGGTAGGGCTTACATTGGACAGATTCTCTCAGAGCCACAAATCTGACTTTTTAAAATCTATGTCGTATCCCTAATCTTTACCACTCCATCTCTCAAACGAAAGAAGCTGGGAAATGGCCCTGTCCCTTATTTATTCTTCCTTGAATATAAGTACACCCTATGTGATAGTCATTGTCACTTGAAACAAACTTTGTGTTTCCAGCGTTTATTTGGAAGTTGGTTGATTAGGCTTGGAATGAAATTTATACAATAGCCACTCCAAAAATGGTTGGGCTTCCAGGCCAGATGCAGAGAGTCATCAATGACCAAACAATCTTTTGCACTTGTAGTACTGGTGATAGTGATGGTTGACAGTCTGAAGAGTGGAAGAGAAAGAGGTGATTAATTCTTCTTTTGCAGGCTAAGTCACTGCAACGTAAAAGTTTGACTATTGTTTCTGACACCCTCTGACCTCTGAACTTCTGTTCCCTCCTGGACAGCTCCTTCTTTTGTTCCCTTCTCAAGCAATATGTCCTTTTCCAGACTTGCCTACCTTACTTTCTACCTCTCAGGCTCTCAATGCTTGTCCTCAGTTAAGTATTAACATGAAAATGATTTGTTGCATATGCAACAAACTTGCAAAGAAAAGATGATGCTATTATCCTATTAAATTTCTTAAATAATTTTCAGGATGGGGTAAAAAATCATAATAATTTTCCTGAGGGGAGCTCCAGGGAAACTCCCTTCTCCCTTGCTGACGCTCTCTTTCCCTTCACTGTTTCTGGCCTGTTATTGTCACACTGCCCTTCCAGGTATAGGATGAGCCAGATGTTGCCCTGGGGTTTAGTCAGACTAGGGAGCACCATGTGCATATTACAGTTTGTCAGTAGCATCCTAGCATCCTGGTGTTTTAAGGTGAAGAGTTGAGTTGGGAGACAGCTTTCATTGTGAGATAGATTCTGCTTGGTTTGGGAGCAAAGAAGGGTGGTTCCTTTAACTATATCAGTGATTATAACAGCTAGTAAGAATGGGTTGTTTAGAAGTTGAGGACTACACTAGAAAAACCAAACAGCTTCAAGCTAATGCAAGTATTAGACTGACTCCATCATTGATTCTCTGATTGATCACTGATAGGTCATTTAATCCTTCTGTGTATTTATTTATTTATTTATTTATTGTTTTTTGCTGAGGAAGATTTGCTTTGTTGCCAGTCTTCCTCTTTTTGTATGTGATCCACCACCACAGCATGGCCACTGGCAGACTAGTGGTGTGGTTCCAGACCTGGACACTGAACCCAGGCTGCCAAAACCAAGTGTGCCAAACTTAAACAGTAGGCCACTGGGGCTGGCCCTGTGTTTTTATTTTACAATTTTACTGATATGATGAACATCATGGCCTTTTGGACAAATATATTCTCTATATTGTTACTTAACCAGAAAGAGTCTGTAAACCTACGGGGAGCACATTTCCTTAAAAGAGACAGGTCTCTGTCACCTTAAATAGGGTAGCTAGGAAGGAATTCAAAGAATTTAACATGTTAATAATAAATTGCAAATACCGATTTAATAAAATTCTAAATGATCAGAAGAAATATACCTCAGCCCATGGTTTGTTTAATCATTGCATATAGTACAAAACAAACAACCCAAAAGATCTTTCAAAATTACATTTCTTTATACAGATAAAGGAAAAATTAAGCAAAGCAAATACATGTTTTGATCAGGAACCATGCAGAGGGATCCCCTTCTCTACATTAATGCCTTAATATTTAGAATCCGTGTCTTTGTATAATATAAAGATCACTTACAAAAACAACTTCATTTAAGGCAAATGGGGAACCATTTGTTAAGACCATTTACTCAGACTTAAGCTGAGAAAAATGAAGGAAGCCCTAAATAGAACTGGAGTCCACTATCGTGATCTCTTTTTCAAGATATTGGCCACAGAGGGAGTTAGGACAGCCTAAATTATTTTACATGTGCCTTGAAGGGGTTATTATCTGTATAAAGTAAAATATAATGATAAATTAATACACACTCTCTGATACTGAAAAGCCCCACAGGGTTCTTCCAAAGTTTCCTGTGGACAAATCCATTCCTGTTGGAAACATCACAGTTTTACCATCCTTCTCTGCAGGTTTGTTTCTTTCTCCAGAAAGCCTGATTTTGGAAGTCTTAGGTACTTTGACAGCTACAACATATGCTTGTCGGTCCTAAATTTCTGCATGTAATAGGCAGGCATCCCACATATAAAGCAGAGGAAGATGGGCATGGATGTTAGCTCAGGGCCAGTCTTCCTCAGCAAAAAGAAGAGGATTGGCAGAGTTAGCTCGGGGCTGATCTTCCTCAAAGAAAACAAAACATAGAGAAGCAATTTTTATGATTGTATTTTATTTTGTGGAAATGAAACAGTGCTACAGTGAAAGAAAAATAATCTTTGAATGAATCACCAAATTATAAAAGGCATTTTAAAACAAAGTATTTATTTTAATAGTGCCATTTTATTACCATCTGCAACTAAGCATAAAGACTTGTGACAACGATAGAGATCTTTAACAGCAAAGTGAGAATGGTAAATAGGTATGAATTGAGAAATAGTTCTTTCAAATGTGGAACTAAGACAGAACACTGGGAGGAAAGTATTGAATGTTGTAATGAGGTAGACAATAAGGCTAGTGCTTTGTTTTTCTTTAATCTTAGTAATAAAATCAGAACCTTTTGAAACCTGTATTGTTCTAAGATATACAGATCCACAGTCCCTTATCTGTAGTTTCAAAATTCACAAAGCTCTGAAAGATGAAGTTTTTAAAATAAATTTGTGCAAACTCATTTGCAACAAAACGTGACCTGAATGGCATGAGGCCATTTGTAGTCTTCATTTTTTTTACTTAGTATATTGTTCCTACATTTTTGTGCAGGTACATTAAGATAGTGCTTGGGAGGTGTCACATAACATATAGTATATGCACTATATTACTTTTCAAAAATATGAAAATTCCTGGGCTCCAAACATATCTAGCCCAGGAGTTTCACTTAAGGGATCATGGGCCAAATTTAATATGATGCAAAAATTGACTCAAAGAATGGATATAATATAGATGTCTGATTTTCCAAGGTCTGATTTAGAATAATATAAATTATATTCAATAAAAAGGGAATCAAACAGAGCCAGCCCTGATGGCCTAGTGGTTAAATTTCAGCGTGCTCTGCTTTGGTGGCCCAGGTTTGGTACCTGGGCACGGAGCCACACCACTTGTCTGTCAGTAGCCATGATGTGGTGGCAGCTCATATAGAAGAACCAGAAGAACTTACAACCATACACAACTATGTTTTTGGGGGGAAGAAAGAAGAAAAAAGGAGGAAGATTGACAACAGATGTTAGCTTAGGGTGACTCTTCCCCTGCAAAAAAAAAAAAAAAAGGAATCATACAAATCATTAAGCCAATATTTATTGAATATTCATGGAGTGAATAGCACAGTAGTATGTAAATGAAGCATTTACCAGATGAGTATTATCAGTCTATTATATGTGAACTTCATTCCATATAGCACAAATGATTTACTGACAAATTTTTAACACATCGGTACTTATATTTAATATAATTTTTCCCTGTGCTGTAGGTTACTAGTAAATTTTTTGAAGAGATTCTTTAATGAGGATTCCTTTTATTCTTGTTTCGTTTTTTTTATAGGGTGTTCATAAGAATGGAGGCACTGTTTCCTTGCCAGATTGCTTATTGCTGTATCTCATGAGCCTACGTAATCTTGGGGAAGAGCCTGTGATTAATGATGACAAACCTGTCACCAGTATAGCAACAACTGTCTGACGGCAAAAACAAATACCAATAAAGAAGCATTTAAACTTATATTCATCAAAGAAGTCATTTCAGCCAACAACTTCAGCTGCATTTTTTTTCCAAGATGAACCGATACACAACCATGAGACAGTTGGGGGACGGCACCTATGGGAGTGTGCTGATGGGCAAGAGTAACGAATCTGGGGAGCTGGTGGCCATCAAAAGGTACCGTGGGCAACCCTGCGACGCTGACCTTTGACACTCTGACCTTTCTTTTCCTTTGCTTGCTTGAGAATATATACAAGCACAGAGAGAGGTCTGGTTCAGACCTCATGCTTACATTCCTCCTGTAATGAGGAATGTCATTCTGGAAAAACATTGCCAAAAAAGAATTCTGCTGATCCCCACTTATATTACTTTAATTTTTTGATTTGTCTAGTTACATTGAGAAATCAAAAAATATACCTGCTTTCCTTTTTATGCATAATACATGTGAACTGAAACTCAAGGTAACGTTTGGAATATCTTTAGAATTTAAAGTTGAGTGCATAGTGGAGCTTATTATTTCTTTAAAACAATAGGCCTCAAAATCAGATGGTATTCATAATATCAAGTTGAGCTCTGAATGGCCTATGGTATTTTCCTAACCTTACCAATTAAATAGAATTAATTATTATTGATTTAATTATTTCTTTTTAATCTATTATATGTCAAAGATTACCCCAAAGCTTAGTGATTTAGAATAAGAACAAACATCTATTAATTCACACAGTTTCTCTGGCTGGGGAATCTGGCAGCAGCTCAGCTGGGTGGTCCTGGCTCCAGGTCTCTCAGGAGGTGGCAGTCAGCTATCAGCCAAGTTCGTGGTCGTCTGAAGCCTGGGCTGGGGCTGGAGGGTCCACTTCTAAGGTGCCTCTGTGTGGTCTGCTAGGGCTGCTATAATGAACTGTTGCAGACTGAGGGCCTTAACCAACAGATTGACTTCCTCACAGTTCTGGAGGCTGGAGTCTGAGATCAAGCTGAGGGTAGGGTTGGTTTCTTCAGAGGCCTCTCCCCTGGGCTTGTACATGACTGTCCTCTGTGTTTTCACATGATCTTCACTGTGTGTGTCTGTGTCCTAATCCCCTCTTCTTATGAGGACACCAGTAAGACCGGATTAGGACTCACCCTAAAAACCTCATTTAACCTTAATTACCTCATTAAGGTCTATGTCCAAATACAGTCACACTCTGAGGTCCTAGGGGTTGGGACTTCAATGCATGGACTTGGGGGGAGGAGAGGGGACACGATTTGGTCTGTAACAGGCTGCTATAACAGTCGGTCGCTTAAACAACTGAGACTTACTGAGTTTCAGTTCCGGAGGCGAGAAGGAATCAGTGTGTGAGCAGGGTTGGCTCCTCCCGAGGCTGAGGAAAGGCTCTGTGCTAGGCCTCGCTCCTTGGCTCGTAGACGGCATTCTCTCCCTATGTTTCTTCCACATTGTCTTCCCTCTCTGCGTGTCTCTGTGTCCAAATTTCCACGTTTTATAAGGACACCAGTCACATTGGATTAGGGCCATCCCATTGACTTCATTTTAACTTGATTACCTCTGTAAAGGCCCTATCTCCAAATAAGGTCACATCCTGAGGTACTGGGGGGTTAGGACTTCAACATATGAATTTTTTGGGGGGAGACACAATTCAGCCTGTAACACTCACTCACATGGTTGGCAAAAGGCCTCAGTTCCTCTTCACACGGGCCTCTGCAGAGAGCTGCTTGCGTGTCCTCGTGACATGGCAGTTGGCTTCCGCCAGAATGAGTCTTGGAAACTGAGGACCACATCAACCAAGTGATGACAAACTAAAATGTAAATGCTTTGACAAATGTTTATCAAATGTTAAAAACTTTAAAATGTCATGATCTAAAACATTACACGTACAGGGAAATAATTTTATGAAATATTGTCAATAGCCCTTATTATCAAATAAATGTACAATGTACAATAACTGAAATAAAAAATTTACTGAATGGGCTTAATAACATTAAATACCTATTTATGACTGGAAAAAAACCCCAACTCTTAACAAATAGGAATAAAAAGAAACTTCCCTGACCTGATAAGACTTATGTAATTCGTCATCTTTGGTGAAATATTAGAACTGCCAGTAAAGTTGGTTTTAAGACCAGAGCGCCTGCCACATCCGCCACTGATCAGGATTGCAATGGAGATCCTCACTAACGCAATGAGAGAAAGGAAAAGGAAGTGAGGTCTGAGTGTTAGCCAAAACGAGATTAAATCATCCTTATTTATAGATTAAATGATTGTATGAATTCACATAAATAAATACTTAATTATATAAATTTATATATAAAAATAATTTTAAAGGACTGGAAAGGCACACAGACAATTCGTGAGAGCTGTGGCTTCTGGGGACGGGGGAAGAAAATGAGAATAAGTTGGGTCTGGTGGTATTACAGAAGCTTATTACCACTGTTCTGTTTTATATAACAAAACATTCATTTTTTCTTATAGGTGGCAAAATCATGTGTTTGTTTTATTCTTCAGTTTCATGAAATGGGGGATGGGGCCTCACCTGCGGAGACCTAGGTAAAGCCTTGAGAGAACTGGGGCGTCAAACACTGTAAGCAGTTAAGTGGCTCGAGGGCTGAGAAAAGGCCTTAAGTGTATGAGTTAGGCATGCTTTGCTGTATGAAATCAAAAACCTATCCCAAGTAACTTAAATCAGGCTCTCTCTTCCTCACATAATAAAAAGTCTTGAGGTAGGCGGCCCAAGGCTAGCACTTTGTCTCAATGCTGTTATCACAGACCCAGTTTCTTCTGTCTTCAAAAAATAGCTGCTGCAGCTTCAGGCCTTGAGTATGAGTTCTGAGCAAGAGGAAATGGGGAAGAGCGGAGGCAGTCAGTTACTGCACTTTTTTTAAATTAGGGAAGCAAAAGCTTTCCCACACCCCTATCCAGAAGACTTCTAGTTACTTCTCATTGGCCCTAAGTGTGTCACATGGCACATTTAGCTATAAGGGAGGGTGGGAAACTGAGTAATTAGCTGGGCATTTTGTATCCCTCTGTAAAAGCTGAGCTATGTTAGTAAAGAGGAAGAAAAGAGAGGTTTTTGGATAGTCAACTCACAGTGTCTGTCACATTTAGTATCCACTATGTGCCAGAAAGTTTTCCTAACTTAAATATGGAAAGAGCAAAAATGAAAGAGAAGAAGAGTCACATGAAAGGCTTGAGGAAAATTTAAATATTCACATCCTACTACACTTGGTGCTCAGGACAAAATGGGAATGAGATAGATGAGTTACAATGTAGAGAGGAAGACCTACAAATGAAACAAGTTGCAACATGAAATATATAAGTCCTACGATGGGGGAATATCGGGTCCTATGGGACCAGAGAGAAGTGATGCTGGGGAAGTATCTTCCCACAGAAGGTTTCCCATAGAAAATGAGATCTCAACCACGAGAAAAAATTACCAAGAAAAAGAGGAGGGGGAAGAATGCTCCAAGCAGTAAGCATAATACGTACGAAGGCCTGCAGGAGAGTGAGTGTGAAGGCTTGACTGGGGCTGAGGAACTGAAAGAAATGTGGGTGGCTGGAGTGTAGAAGGTCGATGAAGGATTTTTAAGCAGGAGAGTTGAGGTGATCAAATATTGTTTTAGAACAGTCCCTTTAGGGGAGACTTGATCAAAGAGGTCAAGACTGGACACAAGGGGACCAGTCAGGAGATAGGTGCAGTCATCTTGGTTATAGGTGGTGGTGGCCTGACCTGGGAAAATAGCATTGGGTGGGGACATAAGTGGAAGCATTCAAGGGACATTTAGGAGACAGGCTCTGTAGGAACTCGTGACTGGGCATGGAGGGAAGGCATAAAGAATGGAGAAGAGTCCAGGCTAACTCTTGGGGTTCTGGCCTAAATGAGTAGTGGTGGTGCCATTCGCCATGACCGGGAGGGGGAAATCACAGGCTTAGGGGTAAAGCTGAGGTCAGTTTTAGACATAATGACTTTAAGATGCCAACGGGCAATTGAATATTTGGATTTAAAGCTCAAAATGGAGGTCTGAGCTGACGATTTGGGAATTGATAGCCTACAGATGGTAACTGAAGGTATACAGAGGGAGAAGAAAAGAGGTCTTCACATAGATCACTGAGGAACCTCAGCATATGAAGGATGGGCCCTGGAATAGGGTCTCACAGAGAAGACTGAGAAAGAGTCAGCAGAGAAGCAGGGAGAAAACCAGGAGAGGGTAGAAAATATATGGACCCACAAAAAAGATCTAAATAAGAAGTGCTCAACTGGAAGATGAGTAATAACTAATGAGTGAAAAGCATCTGGGTTAGTTGGGAATGCTTCTTGCTGCAAGTAACAAATCCATAAATTAATATCAAGTCACAGAACCAATGGCTTAAGTAAGTAGTTTATTTTTCTTACGAATCAAGAAATCTGGAGTTTGATGATTCCAGGGCTCTTTGAAGGGCTCAGCTGTGCACTGAATCCAGGCCTCTTCTATCTTCTTCTTCATACTGAGCTGATAGCATCAGTTTGTCTTCACTTAATGGCCACATTATGACTACTTTACTTCTAGGCGTTACATCTGTGTTCAAGGTGGGAAGAAAGGAGAATAATACCAGCAAACCCTTCTCTCAAATTTTAGCAGGAAGTAAAATTTATTTCCCAGAAGCCCCCAAGTGACTTCCTCTTACATCTTAATGGCTAGAACTGGATCACATAGTCCCCCTTATGTCCAAGAGAGGCTGTGAAGTGAGTATCTACTCTTCCAGTCTCTATACCAGGAGGCAAAAGGTAGGAGGCTAGGAACGGCCTTCTGGTATCCAAATAATATTTCTGCCATGGTGTTCCTTGGATTTAGGGAATATGACATAGTTAGTGACTGTGGTGAGAGTTGTTCCAGTGGATAGAGGAGAAGATAAGCCAGATTGCAGTAGGGCAAAGAGTAGTAAGAAGTAGGGTAGTAGAGGCCTTGAGCTTTGAATAGTCATGGAGCATGTGTTACTCAGTTGCTAAGAAAGTCGTAGAAGGATTGCCAAGTATCAGTAAGAGTGCACCTGAGAGGGGCTTGCCCCGTGGCCGAGTGGTTAAGTTCGCGCGCTCCGCTGCTGGTGGCCCAGTGTTTCGTTAGTTCGAATCCTGGGCGCGGACATGGCACTGCTCGTCAAACCACGCTGAGGCAGCGTCCCACATGCCACAACTAGAAGAACCCACAACGAAGAATACACAACTATGTACCGGGGGGCTTTGGGGAGAAAAAGGAAAAAATAAAAAAAATCTTTAAAAAAAAAAAAAAGAGTGCACCTGAGATTACGTGAGACGAATACTAAAATGGAGCTACTGGGGGCATTTACATGACTTTTTTTTCTACCTTCACCAATCTGTACAGAGAGCAGAGACTGGAGGATGGCAAGGCAGGAGTGATGGGATGTTGGGAGAGGGAGACATTCAGAATATGTGTGTGCTCTTGAGGGGATAGTGGTGGAAGGGCTGATCGTGGGATCCAAGGTGGATGAGGAGGCGAGTAAAGCCAAGCATTGAACAAGTGGATGTATACGGCAATTCCAATGACAATGGCGGTAAAAGGATAGGAGGTTATGGGCAGAGTCTGCAGTTTTAAAGGTTGAGACAGAGAGTAGAACCATTCCTCATGATACCAAGGTGTTTCTGAGTGACTATGGTAGCATGGAGGTGAAAATCTTTGGAGTTAAGGAACTGTGAAGCCGGAATTTCAATATGAATGTTTACTCTGGCCATTACTCCTTAAGGTTCTTGTCAAGACAGAATCCTAGGATAGGTTTTTATCTTATGTCACCTACAAGAGTCATACAGAAGGCTATGCCATTTCTCTTAAGCCTGATGCAAAGAAATAAGCTTTACCTGAAAGTTACAGATATTAGACACATTATTCTCCCTTCTCAAATTATCCCTATTTGTTACCCAAACAACTCAGAGTCCATAATATCTTGTCAGAACCATCGTCTTGTGCTTTGTGGTATAAAATTTTGGGCACTGCAAATTTAGGCCACAAATATTCTAGGTGTAACACTTTAAATCCATGCATGTTGGATTAAAAATTAAAAATAAATTCCACGTCAAATGCATTTTGTGTAGCACATGAAGAGCTGCCTATCTGTAATCTTCAAAGTGAGTAATGAACATGTCGCCTTGAAGGGAAATTGATTTCGTTCTGAAAGCCTTTTAAGCAGAAGAACCGGGGGTCAGGTGTTGGGGAGTGACTATTAGAACTAGATGCTCAGCTAAAAATGATGTTAAGGAGTGAAGTGGAGGAGAGGCTGGGCACCAGCACAGTATGGAGACGGCTGTGAAAAATGAGGGTGTGGCATGGCGCCTGGCAGATGATAGCCAGGGTGGTATAATCTGAGAATGTGAACAAGTGGAAGAAAGTTTGTACTTAACTCAGTAAGCCGTGGGGAAGGCTTTTGAGCAGTCTAGAAATGCAGTGAAAACTGGCTAGGATGAGTAATTAGAAATTAGGAGAACACTGTAAAGAACAAGATGAAAGGTACTTTTTTGAAAATTTCCTTTGGGAAATTTTAATTTAGATCAGTGTTAAGAAACTTTGTGTTATCTGGTGCCATTTTATAAAAGCTATAACAGTTCATTCTAGGGGATGGTAGTCAGATCCCCTTACCTCATTAAGTTAAATGTTTGTTAAGCTCTCTGCCCTTTAAGGACTTGCAAGGCACTTCCACTTCTGAGGGTCTCCTGTTTGCAGGACAGCTCCTCATGGGCCCATCTGTGGGGATAGAAATTCACCCAGTCATTTAGTAAATAGTTATTGAGCACTTGCAATGTGCCAGAAACTGACCTAGGCACGTAGGGGTGTCCTCCAGGAGCTTACACTTGAGGAGAAGGGAGGAGTAAACGTAATAAATCAGTATACTCTGCGGTGTGTTAGAAGGTACTGAGTGCTGTGGAGAAAGAGCAGAGCAGGAAAGGTGACCTAGTAATGGTAGTGTCATTTTCTTTTTTCTTTTTTTTGATTCTTCTCCCCAAAGCTCCCAGTACATAGTTGTAGATTCTAGTTGTGAGTGCCTCTGGTTGTGCTGTCATTTTCTTAAGATGGCCAGCAGGAATAGCCATGACAATGTCATGGCTCAGGGCATTAAAGAAATAAGAATCAGCCTGAAATGGGCTTTCATTTCCATTAACCAACTGGGTCTTTCTAGCTGTTTCTGTCTGGCTGAAACTTCTTTTTTTCAGTCTTCACATGCTGGCACCTTCCATCTTTCAGGTTTAGCTGAAATACTGCCTTATCAAAAAGGGCTGGCAATGAAATTTTTAAAAAATTTATCTTATCTCATGGTCCTTATAACTAATCTGAACATCTGTTTGTGTTAACTGGTCTAAAGTCTATTTCCTGTTGGATGGGAGGCACAATGGTAAGCATCTCTGATTCGTTCATTGCCCTGGCACGTAGTAGGTGTTGGATGAAGGAATAAATGAAAGAGAAGATGGCAGGGAATCTAAAAGGAATTGCCTTTGCTTACCTATTCTAACAAATTGGTTTAATTTCTTAAAATTAAATTAATTTCTTTAAATTGGTCTAAGATATTAGGATAATTGTTTTGTAAGGAAACTTCTGTAATTGTTGCATATAGATACATGCATTGCCTTAGGACTGTATTGATAAATAGTAATTGCTGGAAAGAAAGTACCATATTAATATATGTGGTACAGCTGGTACAGATTTTCAAGTAGAAGTTTTAATTTGTACTAAATTATGAAGAGGAACTTGAATATATTATATAGCTTCTAAAAATTGGATTTAAAAAAAATTCTGTCATTACTTTTTAGGAATCATGGCAGATTATATGTACCACTTTGGATGGGTTTGATCATTGTATTAAACTACTTTTCTTTTATAGCCATATTTAAATTGACTTTTCTTTTAAATTGATCATTGTGCTAGATTTACCTTTTTCATTTTAGTGAGGCATTTATAAATCGATAGCACTGAAAAGTGTCTTTTGGTAAATCAGTAAGCCCTCAATTTCTTCAAGCTCCCTCATAAATTTCTAGTACCTGAATGAGTATCAGTGAAATTCAGATTCACTGAGGATATTGTAGAAATAGTAGCAGTGATGCCCTTCATGTCTTCCTGTAGCTGATCACAGATATTGGTAAAAGAAGAACATCTAGGATTTATTAAGTGCTGACCTACGCAGTTTACAATAAGCTCTTCTTACGCGGTAGTTTCTACTTACAGCTATGGAATTTGAGGCACAGAGAGGTCATTAGATAATTTGTCCGAGGTCATACAACCAGTGAGCCACTGAGCAAGAATTTGGATCCAGGCACTGCAGTTCCACAATCCACATTCTTTTTTTTTTTTTTAATTGAAGCATAGTTGACATACAATGTTGTATTAATTTCTGGTGTACAACATAGTGATTCGACATTTATATACATTATGAAGTGATCACTCTGATAAGACTAGTTACCATCTGTCACCATACAAAGTTATTGAAATATTACTGACCATATTCCTTATGCTGTACATTACATCCTGATGATTTATTATTTTATAACTGGAAGTTTGTACCTCTTTATCCCCTCACCTATTTCTCCCTTCCCTCCCAACCCTCTCCCCTCTGGCAACCACCAGTTTGTTCTCTGTATCCATTCTATTTCTGTTTCGTTTGTTCATTTGTTTTATTTTTTTTAGATTCCACATATAAGTGAAATTATACAGTATTCTTTCTCTGACTTATTTCACTTAGCATAATACCCTGTAGGTCCATCCACGTTGTCACAAATGTCAGGATTTCATTCTTTTTATGCCTGAGTAATATTCCATTGTATTTATACATATGCCATGTCTTCTTTATCCATTTATCCATTGATGGACACCTATGTTCCTTCCATATCTTGCCTGTTGTGCTATGATGAACGTAAGACTGCATATATATTTTCAAATTAGTGTTTTCATTTTCTTTGGGTAAATACCCAGAAGTGGAATTGCTGGATCATATGGTAGTTCTATTTTTAATTTTTTGAGGAAACTCCATACTGTTTTCCTTAGTGGTTGCACCAACTGACATTCCAACTAACAGTGCATGAGGTTCCCTTTTCTCCACATCCTCGCCAACACTTGTTATTTATTGTCTTTTTGATAATAGCCATTCTGGCAGGTGTGAGGTTTTGATATTCATTTCCCTGATGATTAGTGATGTTGAGCATCTTTTCATGTATCTGTTGGCCGTCTGTGTCTTCTTTGAAAAAATATCTATTCAGGTCTTCTGCCCATTTTTTAATCAGATTGGTTTTT
This sequence comes from Equus quagga, assembly GCF_021613505.1. Taxonomy (NCBI): domain Eukaryota; kingdom Metazoa; phylum Chordata; class Mammalia; order Perissodactyla; family Equidae; genus Equus; species Equus quagga. The sequence continues at coordinate 53,011,696 of NC_060281.1, forward strand.
TGGATGTTGAGTTATGAGTTTTTCATATATTTTGGATATTAACCCCTTATGGGATATATCATTTCCAAATATATTCTCCTCTTCAGTAGGCTGCCTTTTTGTTTTGTTGATGGTTTCCATCACTGTGCAAAACCTTTTTAGTTTGATGTAGTTCCATTTGTTTGTTTTTGCTTTTGTCGCCCTTGCCTGTGGAGATATCCAAAAAAATATTGCTAAGACCAATGTCAAAGAGTTTACTACTTCTGTTTTCTTCTAAGAGTTTTATGGTTTCAGATCTTACATTTAAATCTTTAATCCACTTTGAGTTTATTTTTGTATATAGTGTAAGAAAGTGGTCCAGTTTCATTCTCTGCATGTATCTGCCCAGTTTTCCCAACACCATTTATTGAAGAGAGTGTCTTTTCTCCATTGTATATTCTCCTTTGTCATAAAGTAATTGATCTTGTAAGTGTGGGTTTATTTCAGGGCTCTCTATTCAGTTCCATTAATCTATGTGTCTGTTTTTATGCCAACACCATACTGTTTTGATTACTACAGCTTTGTAAAATAGTTTGAAATCATGGAGCGTGATATCTCCAGCTTTGTTCTTCTTTCTCAAGATTGCTTTGGCCATTCAGTGTCTTTTGTGGTTCCATACAAATTTCAAAATTATTTGTCCTAGTTCTGTGGAAAATGCCATTGGTATTTTAATAGAGGTTGCATTGAATCTGTAGATTGCTTTGGGTAGTATGGACATTTTAACAATATTAATTCTTCAATCCATGAGCATGGTATATCTTTCCATTTATTTGTGTCATCTTCAATTTCTTTCACCAGTGTCTTATAATTTTGATTATACAGGTCTTTCACCTTCATGGTTAAGTTTGTCCCTAGGTATTTTATTCTGTTTGATGTAATTGTAAATGGGATTGTTTTCTTAATTTCTCTTTCTGATAGTTCCTTGTTACTGTATAGAAATGAAACTGATTTCTGTATATTTATTTTGTATCCTGCAACTTTACTGAATTCATTTATTGGTTCTAATAGTTTTTTGGTGGAATCTTTAGAGTTTTCTATATATAGTATCTTGTCATCTGCAAATAGTGACAGTTTTACTTCTTCCTTTCCAATTTGGATGGCTTTTACTTCTTTTTCTTCTCTGATTGCTGAAGCTATGACTTCCAACACTATGTTGAATAAATGTGGCAAGAGAGTGGGTATCCTTCTCTTGTTCCTGATCTTAGAGGAAAAGCTTTCAGCTTTTCACCATTGAGTATGATGTTAGTTGTTGGTTTGTTATATATGGCCTTTATTATGTTGATGTATGTTCCCTCTATACCCATTTTTTGAGAGTTTTTATAAAAAATGTGTGCTAAATCTTATCAAATGCTGTCTCTGCGTCTATTGAGATGATCATATGATTTTTATCCTTCGTTTTGTTAATGTGGTATATCATGTTGTTTGATTTGCATGTATGGAACCATCCTTGTATCTCTGGAATAAATACCACTTGATCATGGTGTATGATACTTTTAATGTGTTGTTGAATTCCATTTGCTAATATTTTGTTGAGGATTTTTGCATCTAGGTTCATTAGGAATATTGTCCTCTAATTCATTTTTTGTTATGTCTTTGTCTAGTTTTCATATCAGGGTGTGCTAACCTTATAGAATGAGTTTGGGAGTAATCTTTCCTCTTCAATTTTTGGACTAGTTTGAGAAGGATAGGTATTAACTCTTCTTTAAATGTTTGGTAGAATTCAACTGTGAAGCCAGCTGGTCCTGGACTTTTTTGTTTGTTAGAAGTTTTTTGATTATTGATTAAATTTCATTACTAGTAATGGTCTGTTCAGATTTTCTATTTCTTCCTGATTCAGTCTTGGAAGATTGTATGTTTCTGGGAGTTTATCCGTTTCTTCTAGGTTGTCGAATTTGTTGACATATAATTGTTCATAGTAATCTCTTATGATCCTCTGTATTTCGGTGGTGTTGGTTGTAACTTCTCTTTCATTTCTGATTTTATTTATTTGAGCCTTCTCTCTTTTTTCTTGATGAGTCTGGCTAAAGGTTTATCAATTTTATTTTTCTTTTTAAAGAACCAGCTCTTAGTTTCATTGATCTTTTCTTTTTCTTTCTCTCTCTTTTTTTTGTCTCTATTTCATTTGTCTCCACTCTGTTCTTTATCATTTTCTTCCTCCTACTAACTTTGGCTTTAATTGTTCTTCTTTTTGTAGTTCCTTTAGGTGTAAAAGTTAGATTGTTTATTTGAGATTTTTCTTGTTTCTTGAGATAGGCCTTTATCACTATAAACTTCCCTCTTAGAACTGATTTTGCTGTGTCCCATAGATTTTGGACCCTTGTGTTTCCATTTTCATTTGTCTCAAGGTATTTTTTTATTTCCCCTTTGACTTCTTCACTGAACCATTGGTTGTTTAATAGCATGTTGTTTAGCCTCCTTGTGTTTGTATTTTTTCCAGTTTTCTTCTTGTAATTGATTTCTAGTTTCATACCATTGTGGTCAGAAAAGATGCTTGATGTGATTTCAGTCTTCTTAAATTTACTGAGATTTGTTTTATGGTCTAACGTGATCTCAAATGTTCTATGTGCATTTGAAAAGAATATGTATTCTGCTGTTTCTGGATGGAATGTTCTGTATATATCTATTAAGTCCATCTCCTCTAATGTATTGTTTAAGGCCAGTGTTTCCTTATTGATTTTCTGTCTGAATGATCTACCCATTGATCTAAGTGGGATGTTAAAGTCCCCTACTGTTATTTTATTACTGTCAGTTTCTCCTTTTATGTTGGTTAATATTTGCTTTACGTATTTAGGTGCTCCTATGCTGGGTGCATAGATATTTGTAAGTGTCATATCCTCTTCCTGGATTGTTCCCTTTATCATTATGTAATGCTCTTCTCTGCTCTTGTGACAGTTTTTAAGTCTATTTTGTCTGCCCAGCTTTTTTTTGTTTCCATTTGCATGAAATATCTTTTTCCATCCCTTCACTTTCAGTCTGTGAGTGTCTTTACATCTGAAGTGTCTCTTGTAGGCAGCATATATATGGGTCTTGTTTTTTTACCCATTCAGCCACCCTGTGTCTTGAGATAGGAACATTTAGTCCATTTAAATTTAAAGTAATTATTGATAAGTATGTACTTATTGCCATTTTGTTAATTTTTTTTGATTTTTTGGTAGTTTTTCTTCTTCTGTTGCTCTCTTCCCTTGTGACTTGATGACTTTCTTTAGTGTTATTTTTGGACTCCTTTTTATTTTTCGTGTATCTATTATAGGTTTTTGGTTTGTGGTTACCATGAGGTTCATATATAACAACCTATGTATATAGCAGTCTATTTTAAGCTGATGTTCTCCTAAGTTTGAGTGCATTCTAAAAGCCCTAAATTTTTATTCCCTCCTCCCACATTTTATGTTTTTGACGTCATATTTTACCTTTTTTAATTTTGAGTATCCCTTAACTTCTTGTTGCAGATGTAGATGATTTTACTGCTTTTGTCTCTTAACCTTCATACTAGCTTTAAGTAGTTGATCCATTACCTTTATTATATATTTGCCTTCACCAGTGAAATTTTTCTTCCATAATTTTCTTATTTCTATTTGTGGCCTCTTCTTTTCTACTTAAATAAGTCCCTTTAGCATTTCTTATAAGGCTGGTTTGGTGGTGATGAACTCTTAGTTTTTCCTTGTCTACAAAACTCGTTATCTCACCTTCCATTTTGAATGATAACTTCACTGGGTAGAGTATTCTTGGTTATAGGTTTTTTTCCTTCCAGCACGTTGAGTATGTTGTGCTACTCCCTTCTAGCCTGCAAAGTTTCTGCTGAAAGTCAGCTGGTAGTCTTATGGGACGTCCCTTATACATAACGTGTCACTTTTCTCTTGCTACATATAAGAGTCTCTCTTTATCTTTAATTCTTGGCATTTGAATTATAACATGTCTTGGTACAGATCTCTTTGGGTTCGTCTTGTTTGGTACACTGTGTGCTTCCTGGACCTGGATGTCTGTTTCCTTCCTCAGGTTAAGGAAGTTTTTAGCTATTATTTCTTCAGATAAGTTCTCTGCCCCTTTCTCTCTCTCTTCCCTTTCTAAGACCCATATAATGCAAATGTTAGATAGCTTGATGTCATCCCAGAAGTTCCTTAAACTATCCTCATTTTCCTTTTTCCTTATTTTTGTTCAGTTTGGGGAAGTCCTCTGCTCTGTCATCCAGATTGCTAATCCATTCTTCTGCATCATCTAATCTGCTGTTGATTCCCTCTAGTGAATTTTTCATTTCAGTTATATTCTTCAGTTCCTATTGGTTCTTTTTTATATTTTCTAACTCTCTGTTAAAGTTTTCACTGTGTTCATCCATTCTTCTTCCAAGTTCGGTGAGCATCCTTATGACCATTACTTTGAACTCTTTATCAGGTAGACTGCTTATCTCTGTTTTGTTTAGTTCTTTTTCTGAATATTTGTCTTGTTCTTTAATTTGAAACACATTCCTTTGTCTCCTCATTTTGCCCAACTCTCTGTGCTTTTTTCTACATATTAGTTAGATCAGCTACATCTCCCGATCTTGGAGAAGTGGCCTTATGTAGAGAGAGATGCTCCAGGGATGTCCCCTGTGTGGGCTGTGTGTGTCCTTCTGTTGTGGCAGGGCCATGAGTGCTATGGGTATACTGGTAGGTGGGGTTGGCCCATGGGCCAGCTGGCTACTAGGCCCCACAGCATGTGGCCACTGTGGGTGCATTGGGGGGATGGGGCAGACACCCAGTGCAGTTGGCTGTGAGGCCCAGTGACATACAACTGCTAGGGGTGTAGCAAGGGGTGTGCAAGGCCCTGCAGTATGCAACTGTTGCAGGCGTGCTTGTGGGCAAGACAGACCCCTGGTGTGGCTGGTTATGAGACCCAGTGCTGCAAAGACTGTTGTGAGTGCACTGGTGGGTGAGGCGGATGCCCAGTGTGGCTGTTTACGAGACCTGGCTGTGGACAACTGTAGCTGGTGTGCTGGTTGTGGGGGAGGGGGGATAGGCCCCATGCTAACAAGCTCCAGGAAAGATTCCAAAATACTGACAGCTAGTGCTGTTATCAGCATGTCTGAATGAGGTGACAAATATGGCTGCTGCCAGTGTCTGGGTCCTTGGGAGGCGTCCCAGCTGCCTCCTGCCTCTCCAGGAGGCACTCCAAGCTTAGTAAGTGGGTTTCCTGGATGGTCTACTTTTCTATCTGATATTTTTGCACTGGTTTCCTTGTCAAGTGAGTCTGTGTGGCGGCCTTATAAGAATGGTTTTCCTTTCCCTGTAGTTCTGTAGTTTTCCTGGATGTAGTCCCTGTTGATTTTCAAAGACAGTTGTTTTGGGCACTCATCTCTTCTGGTTTGGATCTAAGGCCAGGGTGCCTAATGTGGAGCTCAATTCCCGCGCTCCTCCAGGACAACCTCCGCACCTTTGATATTGTTCCCGATTGTGAGTGCTGTGGCTAGGGTATGGTTTTCTCCCTCAGTGCACTGCATCTCTGCCTCTTCCAGCCCTCTTGGTGTTGTCCCTTGTTGTAGAGGCTCTGTTCGTCCAGTTTCCAGATCTCCCTCAGAGGAAATTGTTCCACCTGTAGTTGTAGATTTTTTGTGTCTGTGGAAGGAGGCAAGCTCAAGATCCTCCTGTGCTGCCATCTTCCAAACTCCCTCTCCTACAGTCCACATTCTTGACTACCATGGTGTGCTGTCATTCCTTCACTCATGTCTTTACCTCTGTGTGTTACACTCTTATAGAGGAATTAATTTATAAAGATAACTTTAAGCTTCCTGAGATCTTCTAGAACATCTCAATAGATTACAATACTAAGTGAAAGCAGTTGGGCATATAGGGTTTTTATTTTTCATAATCCAGCCTTGTAATTCCTATACTTGAAAAAACATTTTTTAGAACATGTTTTTTCTTGTTTCTCATTTTGTGTGGTGGCCAAAAATCCATTCATCTAAAAACACAACCTCTATCTATGATGTATGTAATGGAATTACTTTATTACCCTAAATTCACTTTTGGTATATTTATCTCTAATGGTAGCCATCATTGGGATGAAAGAGGGGAAGTAAAGAACAAAATTCAAGAAAGCTATTTGTAAAGTTTGGTTGCTTCTGAATTTTTGCTAACTTAAATCACTTAACTTTGTGGACCTCTTGTTTAGAGCTGAGGTGATGACATGGAAGTTGTCAGATCAAATCAGTTCACTGAAATAATTTCATTTGCTACCAAAATTTGTGATTTCTTTCCCCACTCCATCTAAATATAGTATTTCATATTTATCTCTTAAGTTGTAGAAAGAGAGGAAATTTGGAAGGGGCTCTTTTAGAAAAGCACAATAAAACTGATTAAAGAAATGTAAGAACTCACCCAGAAAGGAAGCTTAATGGTGATTCTTTCACCTTTGTGTTAAAGCAGAATTTCAGATATGACACAGTTATGAACCTGTACCAAGTAGCCTTGAGATCTACAGAAGGGAGGAGATGTCTTTTTAAGGAGGGAAGAGAGAGAGCATAGCTTGCCCCAAGTGAACTAATGGTGGAGTAAGAAAGCCAATGGTGAAATTTGTGTTCTCAACTCCTCAGTCCCTGTACACCAAACTTTTCTTTTTTCTTCAGGATGAAGAGAAAGTTCTATTCCTGGGATGAATGTATGAACTTGAGAGAAGTTAAGGTAAAATCCTAGAGATGAAGAGAACCCGGGAAGGCCTTAACTACCTCACTTAACTACCTCTATCTCATTCCTGAGGACTGGGGCCAAGGAGATGATTCTTTCTCTGTGGGAAGCAGTCCAAAGATAATTGTATTCTCATGTTTTTCCTTTAGCTTCCTAAAATAAATTAATTTCTCATTTTTCTTAGAATGTCAGTGGAGAACAGAAAATAACTATACCCTCAGATTTGAAAGTACTCTGACTTTTAAAAGAGCATTTTGGGGCTGGCCCGGTGGCCGAGTTGTTAAGCTCGCATGCTTTGGTGGCCTAGGGGTTCGTTGGTTCAGATCCTGGGTGCAGACCTGGCACCACTCATCAGGCCCTGCTAAGGTGGCATCCCACATGCCACAACCAGAAGGACCCACAACTAAAATATATGACTATGTACTGGGGGGCTTTGGGGAGGAAAAGGAAAAAAAGAAGAAGATTGACAACAGGTGTTAGCTCAAGTGCCAATCTTAAAAAAAAAGAGAAAACTTCTTAATGAGAGCATTTTAATTCATATTATCAATGGAACGACAACTTTTTAAATTACTATGTACCATTTCTTTATATTTTATGCTGCATGACTAGGATAAATTTTTGGAGACTTTTGCATTGAACTTCACATGGTAAAGTCAGAAAAAAGTTAGACCCATTTAACAGACTGAGGGAAAAAAGGAGACATTGAAACGTTTGGTAGCTATCGTGGACTTGGTTTATTTTTGTACTTACATTCATTTCTTGAAACAATTCCTGCTTACTTTAACTAAGTATTCGAAGATGTTTTTAGACATGTAAAATATTACAGATATTAAAACTGAATTCATTGATGAATTCATAGGAAATGGGAAATGACTTACCTAGCATTGACGATATTTTGCAACCTTCTCTAACTTTGCTATAAGAATTTTAATGCTGCTTTGCTTTGTTGCAGTCTCTGAAGAAACTTAATCATGCCAATGTGATTAAACTGAAAGAAGTTATCAGAGAAAATGACCATCTTTATTTTATATTTGAATATATGAAAGAAAACCTCTATCAATTAATGAAAGACAGGTATATCTTTATTTTATGAAACGGTAATTTTTTCCCTTACCATCTCCTCCATGAGTTCCTTGGATCCCCTCAGATTGTCACCCTTTACAATATACAGATTTATAACTCCAAGCAGTGGATTTAAATTGATTAGTTCTTTTTATCAAAGGATAACATGTAACAGTGAAGAACAACCAGCTATGACACATACACTGTTTTTCTGTCGTAATCTCTTAAAAGTCAAGATAAATATTTCATATAAACACATACTATCTATCTATACTTTTTGAAACAAAATCTATCTGTAAACACATACTATCTATCTATACTTTTTGAAACAAAATCTATCTGTAGTTTAATATTCAGTAATAAAGCTGGCCTTGGGCAAAATTGAGAAAATGATCTTTGTTGCTCTCCCAAGCATCTTATAAAAGGTTAATGAAAGAATGGAGGAAGAAGTGAAGTAGCTTTCAAGAAAGGATCTAATAAGCTCATTCATTAGGATGCTTAAGTGAATGATAAAATTTAATGTGTTATAAACCCCGGGGAAATTCTCATGTTGATTTTTAAACCTATGAACAGAATCTCTAATGAGGGAGAGCTTCAGGCATCTGCTGTGAGCTTGGATATGATAATATTTTGGTGGTAACTTCTGTTCACATCTGGGAGATTAATGTCCATTTTGCCTGTTTTTAAAGCCAATATTTTTTAACAAAAGATCCTAAAATACTTGGGAAGTAAATTTCTCAGTGGAATGATGTTGATTTCTCTCTCTGAATTTCTTTTATAGACACACACATATTCAACGTCTAAGGATGTTGAGTGAATTTTTCCTTAATTGTATTTTTCCTTCTTTCAAAAAATACTTATTGACTACCTGTGTTCCAGGCTGATATCATTATAACATTAATAACAGTTAAAATAAAAGTGAAGAAAATTTCTACCCCTCAGAGTGGTGTTTATTTTTCTAGAGTTCTTTCTAGCCCGTGTATACAGGCATGCATGCTTTTTACATAGTTGTAATTTTAGTGGTGATAATTTTTTTTATTTCATTCATTCACTTACAAGCATTTTTTTATGCTAATGCATAATCTTCATAGTTACCATAGTTAGTATGTTCTGTTAAATAATGATACCAAGCTTCACTTATTTATTTGAACTATTTAAAAGAAATAACTATCAATGGGAGAATAGGTTGGTAATTATAGTGTGTAATATTGATGGAGTTATTTTGTAGCCATTAAAAATAATAATTATATTGGGGCCAGCCCTGTGGCTGAGTGATTAAGTTCACACACTCTGCTTCGGTGGCCCAGGGTTTTGCTGGTTCGGATCCTGGGCTTGGACCTAGCACACTCATGAAGCCATGCTGAGGCAGCATCCCACATAGCATGACCAGAAGGACCTACAACTAGAATACACAACTATGCACTAGGGGGGCTTTGGGGAGAAGAAGAAAATGAAGAAGAAAAAAAAAGATTGGCAACAGATGTTAGCTCAGGTGCCAAACTTAAAATAATAATAGTAATTGTACAGATTATGAAAATGCTTACAAGTGCTTATAAAAAAACAGAAACCAAAATTGTATTTATGTAACATTGATATCTAATATAAAAGTTTTACATGCAAATGGATTAGAACTGGGTTAGAATACTGAAAAATCAAGATATAGGCATACCTCAGAGATACGGTGAGTTTGGTTCTAGACCACTGCAATAAAGTGAATATCAAAATAAAACAAGTCACATGGCTGTTTTGGTTTCCCAGTGCATATAAAAGTTATGTTTACACTATACTGTAGTTTATTAAGTGTTCAATAGCATTATGTGTAAAAAAAAAACTATGTACCTTAATTAAAAAATACTTTATTGCTAAAAAATGCTAACCATCATCTGAGCCTTCAGTGAGTTGTGATCTCTTTGCTGGTGGAGCATCTTGTAAAAAAAACACAGTATCTGCAAAGCACGATAAAGCGAAGTGCAATAAAACTAGGTATGCCTGTAATTTCTTAATCAAGTGGTAAGATTATGGATAATCTTAACTTTTTGGCTTCTAATACTAATTTATGCTCTTTAAATTGCATGAAATGATAAACATATGCATGGTATATTGAGATACAGTTATGAAGAAAAAGAAATTAAGTACAATTATGCGTCCTTAACGATAGGAATACGTTCTAAGAAATGCGTTGCTAGGCAATTTTGTCATTGCGCAAACACCATAGAATGTAATTACACATATTTAAATGGTGTAGCCTACTACACACCAGGGCCATATGGTACTTATGGAACCACCATCATATATACGGTCCGCTGTTGACTGAAATGTCATTATGTGGCACATGACTATATGTATAAATAGATAAAATATTATACTTTCAGTTGACTTTGACAACAATATATATAAACCTGTCGTTGTAAGTGGTTAATGCAATAGCAAATGAACACTAAAGAGTCAACTTTGGAATTTCATGATTCATTTTTGGATTACTAAATTAAATGGAAGGAAAGTTATATTGTTAAGAATATTATCAATGTGAAAGGTATAAATTTAACTGTTAACAATTGTATATGGTAAAAGGCTGTTTGAGGTTAAGTGATATTTTTACGCTTTGTTTTTGGTAGCTTAACTTCCTGAAACATTGTTTTGAGGCTCAAGATTAATGTAAAGGCCTTTTTTGTTCAAGTACAGTCATGCGCCACATAGTGATGTATATAATGCTGGTCCCGTAAGATTAGTACCATACAGCCTAGGTGTGTAGTAGGCTATACCATCCAGGTGTGTGTGAGTGCACTCTATGATGTATGCACGGTGACGAAATTGCCTAATGACGCATTTCTCAGAACGTATTCTCATCATTAAGCAATGCATGTAAACTTCTTTTCCATTTCAATTGAAGACCAATATACATAATCCTTTGTTCTGATACCATAACCGTACCTTCAGCATATAGCATTCTTTTTACAAATTTAAATTGTTGGCAAGGCTAAAAATATTGTTTCTTTTAAAATTTATTTTATAGTTTACAAAAGTTAGTTTTAAAAATATTTCAATAACATATGATCAGTACTATTTTCAAATTTGATATAAGACCAGTGTTTATCTTTCCCTGTCTGTTGTGTGTTTCTAGCCCATTTGGTGGGACATTTTAGAACATTACATAAGCATATAATATAATTAATAATGTTGAAAAATAGTCCATTTTCCATATGTTGAGAACATTTTGAATGAACACTCTAATTAATCATGCTGAAATAAAAATGTTAGAAAATGTTGAAATTATGATAAAGTTTAAAAGCTTAAAATGATTACTTCCAAAACATGGATGTCTTCAGTGTCAAAGAGGAATTAATTCAGGGTCAAAGAATTACTGTGTTGATCGTATTAATTTGTGGCATTAATATTTTTCAGCCTTAATTTAGACCTTACTAGGATCTTACTTTAGGTTTTATGTAAATACCATATAAAACTGCACTGTACAATATGGTAGCTACTAGTCACACGTGCCTATTGAATTCTTGAAATGCAGCTAGTCTGGATTGAGCAGTGCTGTTGTAAATGTAAAATAAATTACACACCAGATTTTGAAGACTTGGTGCAAAAAAAAAAGTAAATTCATTAATAATTTTCTATATTGATTACACATTGAAATAACATTTGCTATATATTGGGTTAAATAAAATATACTGCTAAAAATTAATTTCACCTGTTTCATTTGCTTTTTTAATGTGGTTACAAAAAAAATTTTAAATACATAAGTGGTTCTTATTTGTGGCTCTTATTATATTTCTATTGGACAGTACCAATATACAGTACAGAACTGAAGCAGTTATGCCCATAAAACTCTTAAAGCCTACATACTACAGATTTGCACACTTGGCTTATCTGACAGTTATTAGTTTTCCAATTTACTTTGCTCCTCTTGGGACACTTTAGAATTTAGCTATTGAATATTTGTGCAATACATTCAGTATTGGGTTTGAGTTTTCGCCAAACATCAAAAAAATTCTAATTTTCACATTTTAAATATATGACCTTTAACACTATAAAGCTATAAACCATACCTTTAGCCAGTATCCTGGAGGCCAGCGGGCTGCAAGGGAGAAGGAACATCCACCTTCTTGTTTGTTTTGCTCGGTTGGTTAACAGAATTACGTGACTGTTTATTTGTTCATTTCTTTACAGAAACAAGTTGTTCCCTGAGTCAGTCATCAGAAATATTATGTATCAAATATTGCAAGGGCTGGCATTTATCCATAAACATGGTAGGTTTCTTTTAAGTTTCATTTCCCTGCCTCTTTAGATTAGCCTCAGGGTCATGCACAGGAATTGTATATAAACTTAAATAATGTTATATTGGATAAGTACAAGTTTGGAGTATGTGCCTATATACACTGACATTTTTATTTTAAAAATTTAGAATTTCTATAATTCTATATAAAATAGAATTTCTATAATCTATAACTATCTTCCTCTGTGCCAGAATTTTTTAACAATATCATCGTCAGCCTTTAGTCTCAGACATCATAAACCCATCCTGCAAGCTCATCCCCCTAATTTTACCATGGAAATGAAAAAATATATATGATAAGGCCCCTCTTTTGGAAAAGATTGGAATGCTTTGATCTACCATAACCAATTATTAACATTTAAATAGTTTAAAGCAGCCATGCTATGGTATTTTATAGTTTCCTTTTGTATTTACATTTAGTTGTTTCTATTCCTTGAGTGAAATTAAAGCAAGTGCTTGTCCTTATTTTTATGAATTTCTTATTTATGTAATCCTAATTCATATAGTTTTTTGCATATAAAATAAAAATAATTAGTCCAAAAAGTTAATATGATTATTATGAAAATGTTCAGTAACCATTTGTGTAGAATCGCTAGATGTTTAGGTACGAAATTGGAAAAGTCAGTGCCGTACCATTGCAGCATTCTGAACATGGGCATTCAAAAATCACCGTCATTAATCTCCTTTCGTGTTTCATCCGATATTTTATGTTTTCTTTTCTCATTTCTCTGCTATAGAAAATAATTTATTTTCTAAAAATGCTATGCAGAATTCCACATAGGCACTGTAAGAACATTCCTGAATCCCCAGTTTTTTGTTTTATATAAACTATTAAGGTCTTTAAAAGTCTAAAACCCATGATAATATGTTACAATCCATTGGTAAAAGTCATTTATTGTTAATTCCGTGGAAGTAATACGTGCTATTTTACTTGTTCATAATGGCTTCCTGATCTTCAGCCCATTTTTAAAGTCTAGGCAGCATGGTAGCTCTTGATATTCACCTGCGTTAATTTATGCTAATGAAGCAAGAGTGACGTGGGAAATCAAGTGCCTCAGGAATTCTTTGATTTTTGGAAAGAGCTTTGTGTTTCACTGATATTTTTTTAGGCTAGTAATAAAATTGGTTTAGATTCCTGGGATGTATATCAACTATCAGCAACTTCAGCGCATAAGGGATTAAGGAGGAAGTTAGCTTGGAATTTAAAAATTGTTGCTGAAAGTAAATAACATATGAATAATATAGGATTGGCTTTATAATTGACTATGTAGTGATTTGGGAAACCAGACCCCAAGAACAATAGACATTTTTATAAAAACTAAATTTTCTTTGCTATAGTTGATAAGCATCTCAGACGCAATACTTTGAGAAAATAGAGATTTTTAAAATAGTGGCTGTCAAAATATGAGACTAATATTTTACTTAAAATAGGGCCAAGTTACCAATATATTTATATTAGTGAGGATGGGGAAGACCTCCACTGTACAAATATGTAATTGGCTTAATTCTCTAAGATTTTATGGATTAAGTCACTTTACCATCACGTGTTCCCACTCTCTTTTCATATTATAAAAGTGTAATGTATTTCCCTCAGAAGTTAGTGAGTCGGATCTTAACAGCTATTTTGAGTAAGAAATACCAGGTAAACTGAGTACAAAACAGTTGTAGGTGACATAAGTGTAGAGCCCACGCTGGCTTTGAAGGGTTTAAGAAAGTTTAGACTTAGGAAGTCTTCGTAACCCAAAGCTACATGAAATCCGTCTCATGAGCATCACCCGTACCCCTTACCAGGCCTGTTCTTTGCAAGATCATTGGACCTCAAGCCATCTGTGTGCAAATGAGTGTCCTTCAGATCTCCCGTAGGAATCCGCAAGGAAGCTTTCACGTATTTCTTCTTCCTGGCTTTTCTGCCCATTTTGTCTGGGCTGCCCTTTAGCTTCTGTAACTAACCATTTATTTTATATATTGAATTGGTAATATAAGCATTATAATTATTGGGGTTTTCAAGAAGGCAGCAGCCAGGGCGAACTGAGCTGTTAAGTAAAATAATTTTAACTGAAAAGATTAGTTAAAATATGTGGAGTTCCATTTTTGCTTAGTGGACTTTTCAAACAAGCGATTATACTCGAGGAATCCCCGGTAAACCACAATGGGAGGGAGCAGCAGTAAGACCAGCGGCATTGACGTGAGCCGGATTATGAAGTCCTCCTCAGGTTTAATTCAGCCCTTCTCTCTGGCCTCCACCTCCTCATCTCTTACACAACAGTGATCATAATATCTCCCTAAGGTTGTTGTGCCAGTTACTGGAGATAATCATAATATGGCAGTATTTAGCCCAGCGCCTGAACTTACTGGATTCACAGATCAAAATACATGTTAAGTGGACAGTTATTTTTAATGATCTTATATACTGAGTGAACTTTCTTGTCAAATTATTTTAAAAGCAGGGTCCCCAGATCCCATCACTTTTTAGACAATAGATATGGTTTATTTTCTTCCTCAACTTCCCATTTCTAATCACAAGAGACAGGCTCAGCTATATTTTGTTTATAAATCAAATATGTTTAAACATGGTGATTTATTATTGTTTTTCCTCTCTGTATTATCAAGGTTTTTTTCATAGGGATATGAAACCAGAAAACTTGCTTTGCATGGGTCCAGAACTTGTGAAAATTGCTGATTTTGGACTTGCGAGAGAATTAAGGTCACAGCCACCATACACCGATTATGTATCTACCAGATGGTGAGTAGTTTCGTGCAGCTCTCCAGAGGTATATATCTGTGTTGAAGTCTTCCCATGATGGACTGTTACATATCCTTCTGGAGGTTCCGTATCCAGCATTTAAAACAAAGTATGGAATTGAATTTTGTATTCTTTGGAGAAAGAGAATGATTGGTCATAACTATACTGATTAATGATATAAGAGAAGGAAAAAGGATTTCATTCATTCATTCAACAAATATTTATTGAACACCTACTTTGTGCTGGATCCTATCTTAGGCTCTAGGGATGAACTAAACAGAAAAAAAATTCTCTGCTTCATGCTGCTTACATGACAACCAATACACAATAAACAAGTTAAAAATATCATGTCACTGGGGCTGGCCCCATGGCCGAGTGGTTAAGTTTGCGCGCTCCGCTGCAGGCGGCCCAGTGTTTCGTTAGTTCGAATCCTGGGCGCGGACATGGCACTGCTTGTCAGACCACGCTGAGGCAGCGTCCCACATGCCACAACTAGAAGAACCCACAACGAAGAATACACAACTATGTACCGGGGGGCTTTGGGGATAAAAAGGAAAAAATAAAATCTTAAAAAAAAAAAAAAAAATCATGTCACCAACAGAAAGACATACACATGTTCATCAAAAGACAAGTAATAGTCCCAAACTGCAGACTACCCAAATGTCCATCCCCAGTGGCATCATATATTCACCCAGTGGAATGCTTTACAGAAATGGAATGAAAGGTCTACAACTACCTGCACAATCTGGATGAATCTCACATATGTTCAGAGCAAGAGACCAAGCAGAAAAAGAGCACAAATTGTATGATTCTAGTTATATAAAGTGCAGAAATAACTAATGTATGCTGGTAAGTCAGGATGGATGGCGGTTACATGGTGGGGGGTGGGTGCAGGGTAGGTGGGGACTGGAAGAGTGCAGGAGAGGACCTTCTGGAATTCTGATTACACACAGTTTCTTGATCTGGGTCCATGGGTGTGTTCTGTTTGTGAAAATTCATCAAGCTGTACTCTTATGATAGGTACATTTTTCTGTATGTACATTATACTCCAATAAAAACAAGTTAAGAATATGTATATCAGATGGTGACACATTATTATTGAGAAAAATAGAATATGGAAAGGGACAGGGAGTTGGGGGAGAGAGAGGAAGGTTTATGGGATGGCCAGATTTCATAGGTCATTGTGAGGGCTGTGGTGGCTTTTTAACCTGAGTGAACTGGGGAGCGCCTGGAGGGTTTTGAGAAGAGCTGTGATGTCACCTGACATGTTTTAAAAGTATCACTCCGGCTGCTGTATTGAAAATAGCTTTAGGGGCCGGCTCCGTGGCCTAGTGGTTAAGTTCGCGTGCTCCGCTGCGGCGGCCCAGGATTCGGATCCTGGGTGCGGACATGGCACCGCTCGTCAGGCCACGTTGAGGTGGCGTCCCACATCCCACAACTAGAAGGACCTGCAACTAAGATGTACAACTATGTACCGGGGGGTTTGGGAAATAAAGCAGAAAAAAAAAGAAAATAGCTTTAGAGGAGCAAGGGCAGGGCAGGGAGACCAGCTGGCAGGCTGTTACAATAATTCGGGCAGGAAGTGGTGGTGACTGGAATCTGTTGGCCGTGGAGGTGGTGAGAGGTGTAGGATGCTCGGTATGTTTTTAAAGTAGAGCGAACTTGATTTCCTGATGAATCAGATGTGGGGTATAAGATAAAGGAGCCAGACTCTAAGGTTTTTCCTGAGCAACCAGAAGGATGGAGCTGGCACTAATTGAGCTGGGGCTGCTGTGGAGCTCTGGGAGGAAGGCACAGTTCCGTTTGAGGGTGAGATAACCAAGGGGATTCGTTCAAGTCAGTGGCTGTGTCTGTGATCTGGAGTGCAGGGGAAAGGGCTGAGCTGAAGGCATACATTTAAGGAGACCTCAGTGTCAAAAATCACAAGATTGGATGAGGTCCTTAAGGGAGCGAGTGTAGTTGGAAAAGAGAAGAGGTCTGAGGACTGAGCCTAGACAGAGGGACCATATGTCCTACTTTGCCCAGGACAGCCTCAGCTGATGCCTGTTATCAACAGTTTCATTAAAATGAGCCCGGATGGGTCTGATAGACCAACACTTTGTGCCTCCTGCTTCCTCCGAGGTCTTATCTGGTAATGTGAGAGACGCATGAACAGTGAACCAAGTTTGCACTTTAAAACGTGGCTAATTCGGAGATTTCCCATCTCTTTATCTGACCCTTTCCTGGAGCGATGTAACAAAATGCACTTAGGCAGGAGTGGTTGTCAGCTAACTCGTTTGTCCTGGGTGCTGATGGAGTAGTATTTGATACGGCTTCCCCTGCCAGGCACATACATCCCAGCCACTTGTACAACATCCTTTGCCATAACCTTTGAGATGCCATTGGTGGGGTCATGGGAAACAGAAAGTTACAGGTTAGGTGTACAGGAAATATGTGTGGGAGACAAACACTCAGGAGTGTACCTGTGGGGCATATAGAAAGTAGTGATCTGAGTGTTCTTTTTTACAGTGATTATTACATAGTGTAAAATCTACAACTATTTTGCTGTTTGGTGGTATGGTTTGAATTGTGTCCCTAAAAAGATACATTGAAGTCCTAGCCCTTGGGGCCTGTGAATGTGACCTTTTTTGGAAATAGAATCTTTGCAGATGTAGTCAAATTAGGATGAGGTCTTTAGGGTGGGCCCTAATCCATTATGACTAGCGTCCTTATAAGAAAAGAGACACACAAGGGGTAGTCATGTGAAGAGACAGAGAGAAAGACATGTGATGATGGAAACAGAGATTGGAATGATGCATCTATAAGCCAAAGAATGCCAAGGATTTCTGGCAACACCAGAAGCTAAGACAAAAATGCACAGAACAGATTTTTCCCCTAGAGCCTTCAGAGAGAGCGTGGCCCTACTGACCCCTTGCTCTCAGACCTCCAGCCTCCAAAACTGTGAGAGATTGCGTTTCTGTTGGGTTAAACCATCCAGTTTATGGGACTTTGTTACAGCAGCCCTTGGAAACTCATACATTTGGTAATGCTTTTTTAAAAAATTATTTTGCAATGAACTCTTTTATCAGCAATGACCTCCAAAAAACAGAAGTGCATATTTAGAGAAAAATTCAGTATTTTTCTGTTTCTCAAGAGAAGTTGCTGATGAATTTACATAAAATGTTCATTGGTATTGGCCGTCCACCACAGGGGCCATAGTCACAGACCTGGTGAAAACCAGAACACACTCATCTGCCGAAGCAGCAGCAGCATCTGTTTCAAAAGTTGACAGCTATCTTAAGAAGTCTATGCCAAAGGCAGCTGTTAGCAAGTGCAGCTTCACAAGATGAGTTTACACATTACCATGTGAGGCACTGCTTTTCATTTAGATGAGATGAATATTCTAACTTAATTTCACTCTTTTTTAATTCCAAGTTTTCTTAAGCAAGTATGAAAAGTTAAAGCAATTGGCTGTGAATTTATAGGCTTCTTTAGCAGAGAAAGAACTTCACAATTAAATGATGCCACTTTTAAATGAGAGTCATCAAACTCTTCAAAGAGAAAAATCATTTACCTTATTTCTAATCATGGTTTGATTTTTTTCATCACAATTCATAGAAACAAAGTAAAGCTTTTGAAAGTTCCTTCTGTGTAGGTGAAATGTCTAACATTGCCACAAATGCTACTGTAATTCCAGTTAAAAAGTTCAACATTTAAGATAAAATTATTGTTTTTGCGGTGATAATACAAATGCAGATTTCAGTGGGGCACAGCATCATAAATCACCGTTTTTTGATGCTTTCCTGACTAAATTAAGAAAACTAGAAAGCAGAAATGTATTTGGATTGGTTAAGATGTATATCTATTTTGTAACTGCATCAAAATAAGCAGTTAATTTGTATTCTTATCAATCAAAATACAAGTTGTAGTTGTCAGACTTTACAAATTACACATATAGACATACAGAAAGCAACTGGAATACAACATTTTTATGATGACAAAAATCGATGATATCAGTTTGATGACATCATCAAAAATTGATGCTGTTGACTGCAAAAAATACTTCGGTGTGGCAGTGTGTGGTTCTCTCTTTGCTGTCTGTCATTGGAATTTTAGAATGGTTTGAGCCTCTGAAGAACTACTTTGTAAATCAATTTAAGTGATTTACAGTGGTATCTAGCTTCTTTGTAAAAAAGTCCTTTATATTGTGGCTGCATTTTGATCCGAATCACTTGGAAATCTTCAATCAGGATTTTCAATAAATGCAGTGGCCAAAAAGCCAAAGCTTTCAAAGCTCATAGCTAATTGTAATTATTGAAAACAAAGTTTGCAAACAGGAAGACAATGATATTTATCCCCACAAAAGCAGGAACCGCACAAATTACACGATAAGAGCTGAAACAGTGTACTAATTTTACTTTTTAAAGGTATAATTAGATTTGGAAAGTCTCCTCTTGCAGGAAGAATCTTTTGAGGGAGCTTCTGTTTTCAATTGGGTAAATTTAGATTTGACGCTGAAATTGAGAAGACTTGTTTTCAGCATCTAAATTTGGCAAAACATTCAAAACAACCTTGTCTCATAAAAATATTTGTCAAAACAGATAACAAGTGTTGACAAGGATGTGGAGAAACTGGAACCCTCATACATTGCTAGTGGGCATGTAAAATGGTCCAAAATAATCTGGCAGTTCCTTGATGGTTAAACATATAGTTACCCTGTGATCCAGCAATTCCACACCTACGTATATATCCATGGGATATTAAAACACGTGTCTACACAAAAACTTGTACATGAATATTCATAACAGCATTATTTACAATAGCCAAAAAGTGGAAACGACCCAAATGTCCATCAAGTGACGAATGGATAAACAGAATGTGTAGATCCATACAATGGAATATTATTCAGCAATAAAAAGAATAAATACTGATACATACTACAGCATGGATGAACCTTAAAGACATGCTAAGTGAAAGAAGCCAGTCACAAAGGACCAGATAGTATATGGTTCCCTTGATATGAAATGTCCAAACAGGCAAATCTATAGAGACAGAAAGTCGATTAGTGCTGGGGGCATAGGGATGTTGGAGAGGTGTGGGTTTCTTTTTGGGGTAATGAAAATGTTCTAAAATTGTGATGATGGGTGCCAACTCTGTGAATATACTTAAAGCCATTGAATCATACTTTTAAATGGATGAACTGTATATGATGTGCATTATATCTCAATAAAGCTGTCGAAGAAAGGTACTATGAATGGAAGCAAAAAGATAATACCTTGAAACTTTTGAGCTGAAATATTTACACATTTCAATGTGAAAAAAAGAGAATTGAGAATATCCTCTACCAGGTACCTTTGCTCTTCTAAAGAGAGTACTTTTCTCAATTAAAAATACTGTCTATTGAGGGAATCAGCACTTTCAAACTGATAAGCAAAAAGAAGGGAAAAAATATATACTATTCAGGAATAATCTCTGTTAATCTTTTGTTTTCTGTTGTAAATATGGATATAATCTGTAAATATGGATATAACGCTTTGTAACATTATACAGCGGTTCCCATTCAGAATAAATCTGCTTCCATTCAGAGTCCCCTCCTTTTTCTTAATACATCATATAGCATTTATTTGCATATCTGTTCATTTGAGTTCCTATCTTAGGCTACTTGGACATTTCATTTATACAGTCATGTGTCACTTAATGATGGGGATATGTTCTGAGAAATGCTTCCTTATGTGATTTTCTCGTTGTGCAAACATCATAGAATATACTGAAGGGGACCAAAATTTGCCACCCCACAATGTGCCTCTTTAACATGAGGATTATTTTAGGCTGATTATTTTTAAGGAACAAAAGACTCAGAAAATTTTTCTTGTTACCTCCCCCTTAACTGCCTAAAAGAATTCAGATTAAAAAACCTGTCTCAGGAAGTGAGCGATCATCTTAGCATCACGTGAATTAATGGTAGACAGGAAGGAACCTAGAAAAGCCTGTTTGTTGGGCTCCCCTCTGTTCTTCTGTTTCTGTGTGGCCAAACACTTGTTTTCCACAACGTTTGCTCCTTTCCACCTACCCGTGAATTGCCTTCCTTCTCTTTGAAGTCCTTGACTCTTCCCAGCCCCTACATTTTCTTTTGTTTTTAGCTGAGGATGGTATTTAAGGTGAGGGCTTCGGCCATTTTGGTGAGTTTTCATGGGTTTCTCTCATGTGTACAAGTTATTAAACTTTTGTCCTATTAATCTATCTCATGTCAATTGAATTCTTAGGCCAGCCAGAAGAACCTAGAAGGGGAGAGGAAAATTTCTTCCTCCCCTACAGTACTTACACAAACCTAGATGGTATAGTCTACTACACACCTAGGCTATATGGTACTAATCTTATGGGACCACCATCTTATATGCAGTTTGTCATTGACCAAAATATGGTTATGCAGCACATGACTTTGTTTCCAGCCCCACTAATTGTTTGTGGTCCGGGAAGATGTCTTATGTCCAGTTTAAACCCAGAACATTGTGCAAAATGCCTGATGCACAGAAGGCACTTAATACCTGTTCTTTGACTGAAATTCATGACCAAACAGAATAGAATTCTACTGCCACTCTATCTTGGAAACTACAATCAAAATTGCCTGTTTTGGTTTTCATTTTCATAGGTACCGTGCTCCTGAAGTTTTATTAAGATCTTCAGTTTATAGCTCTCCCATTGATGTGTGGGCTGTTGGGAGTATAATGGCTGAACTGTATACATTAAGACCACTTTTCCCAGGGACAAGTGAGGTTGATGAAATCTTTAAGATTTGCCAAGTTTTAGGGACTCCCAAAAAAGTAAGTACTCTTGTCTTACGTTGTTATAACTTTTGATTATTTATGACTTTTGCCTAGCTATCTGATATTTTCATTTTCAAGTAGGCGTATGATTTAATGGTTAATTTTCTTATATTCCTTCATTTTTTTAATTGGGGTGGGATGAGGATTACAAGAAGTCAGAATCCCACCAGATGGAAGGAAAAAGGTGCTTGCCTTTCTTTAAGAAGCTAAGGAAAAATACTGTATTTTTATATCGTATATCGTATTTACGTTTGGGTTGATGACCAGCTGCTGACTGCATAGACATCCTTGCTTAGACTTTTCCTGCTTGCCCTGTGAATGTCCTTTGGCATTAACTCATTAACCGCAGGTGTCCTGGACCTTATTTTCTCTTAACCTTTTCTTGTTTCCTTTTATATACCTTTGCCATGGATATACGACTTCTTGAACTGAGTACTTTTCAATTAACTATTGCATTCAGCTAGACCTCACTTTCTGAGGTATACTTGATAATTTAACTATATATAATTATATCCTAATTAAATTAGTATGTGCCTTATAGTTAACATTAGACAAGTAAACATAACTATTAAAGCTTTAACATAATAGTCATTTCCAAGCTACGTGTGGTTTTTAAATTGCATGCAATGTATAACATATAATGGGGATCTTTGTAATAATCAGCCTCTTTCTAAGATGCTTGTCCTTATTTGTTCAGAGTCACCTGGGTATCATCATCAACATCAAGATCCAAATACTAGACAAGACTTTAATATTTCTAACTTTATAAAAATGCTTTCTCGTTTTTCCCTAACCCTCAGTTCAATGTTTTCTATACTGTTTGTAGCGCTGAATTGTATACGTGGTCTGGTATTTCATTCTCACATTTATTTATATGAATCAACATTAAAATTCTCACACAAGTGGTTTTTATATTATTACTATGTTTTTCAATTGATTACTAAAAACAATTTTCATTTTGCTCTCCACCCTACCCCTCAACTTACATCTCCCTCAAACAGAGTGACTGGCCAGAAGGCTACCAGCTTGCATCCTCGATGAACTTCCGCTTTCCCCAGTGTGTTCCTATAAACTTAAAAACTCTTATTCCCAATGCCAGTAGTGAAGCTATTCAGCTTATGACTGAAATGTTGAATTGGGACCCAAAGAAACGCCCAACAGCAAGCCAGGTAAAATGAATCTCCTCAGTATACTTTTTTTAAATTTTGAGATTTTACAGTATCAGGGATATTTTCATTTACAATGACAAGTATATTCTCAACCAGGTTTTACCACGAGAATTAAGCTCTAAAGCCCTAAGGCATCCAGTGTATGTAATGAATTAATTCTAGGCATGTAAGATCCTTGGGAGAATTGCAAAAATAGCAATCCAGTGATTTTCTATGTTTTGTGTTTCAAATGAGCAACCCTATGAAGGTGAAGCTGAAAGGAATACATCTCTAATGATAAAAATTCAGGCAATGTGACAGGCTAGTTAGGAACAAACTTGTCCTGGGTGGTAAAAATGCATCTCTTCAATTATACAATATGGTAGACCTTCTGAAGCTTTCCTTATGGTTTGGGATGATTCTTGTTCACTCTCGGGCTCCCGCAAGAGGGCAGCATGTGGTACCCATGCTTGGCTCCTTTGTGACCACACCTTACAATGTGTCTCGAGTCTCATGGTCTTTAAAACACAAGGGTTTTAAATTAAAACCATGGGCTTAAATTAAAAAGGGCTTAATTGAAAAAGTCATAATAAGCTTTAGTGTATTGTTATTATTTAAATATAAATTCAGTGTTAAAATTACCAAAAAATTATTTGACTTTTTAAAAATTTACCTTGAGAGGGGCTGGCCCGGTGGCATAGTGGTTAAGGTAAGAAACAGATGAGTATAAAAGTAATAGAAGAAACCACACAGGAAAATTCAGAAGATTTGATCAAATAAAAATTAATTTTTTTCCTGTATGAAAATCTTAAAATTGAGAAACAAACAGTGGGAATTATTTTTAACAAATGTGACAGCTATTTTCTAATGTTTCTAAACAATTATTACGTTTGTAATAAAAATATAACACAAGTCTTTAAAATTTACCTAAAAAAGAAAAGTGGTCATGAGACATGAAAAAAGAAATCACATAAAAATTACTAAAAATGTTTTTTAAATGTTCAACCCTGTTCACTATCATAAAATGCAAGTAAAAATAGTTTAAAGGCTACTTCTCTAACTAATGGAAGGCAATTTTGCAATGTATATAAAGAAGCTTAAAAGCAATCAGAAAGTTGGATAAACATATATGCCCAGGGGCCAGCGTGGTGGCTTAGTGGTTAGTTTCTCGCACTCTGCTTTGGCGGCCTGGGGTTCACAGGTTCTGATCCCAGGCATGGACCTACACACCACTGTGACAGCATCCCACATACAAAATAGAGGAAGATTGGCACAGGTGTTAGCTCAGCAACAATCTTCCTCAAGAAAAAAAAAGGATACATGCCCAAAGATATTCAAAGCTAATTAAAAACTGTGCTTTGGAAGTATAAACCTAAATGATTCCAAGGAGACATTTAAGTATACATCCTTAATATGGACTGTTTTGCTGCCATTCAAAATGTAATTTTTAAAAATAAACCATTTCAGAGATTTCTCAAGCTCAAATGCTAAATTTAAAAATAGGCTATAACATTATACCTATACCATGATTTTACTAAAAATATATACACATGTTATAGGACTAGAAAGAAATACTGAAAAGGAAAACATCAAAATGTGCGCAGTTGGTGTAGGCATTAGAGATAATTTAATTTCTTCCTGAGAACTTTCTATACCTTCTTTATCCTCTGCAGTGATCAAATATTCCCTTAATAAACAGGAAAAAAGTTATTTTTTAAGATTCTCCTTGAAGGATGGTGGCTGGTATCTTAAAGGGGAAAAGTTGTTGCAGATGAAGCTTTGAAATTACAAAACACATTCAAAAATCTGCTAGCTCCAAAATATGCATTATTAGGATTATTGACATACTGACTAATCAACGTGACAATTCAGAATTTAACTGCCTTCTTTGCATCAGGTACTGATGTATTTAAATCATCTATACTGTTCAAGTTCCTCTTAGCAATATTTATGTAATTAGCACATACTTCAGTTGTGGTAGAGGACTTTTTAGAGTAAAAACTCTTTCCACCTCTGCCAAAATTTAGCTTGCTGCCCTTACCCTCTTTTTTTCCCCACTTTTTAGTGGAAGCGGGAGACCCTAGTTAGGGGGAGGTTAAGCTGAAGGATACAGGGACAATGTACAGAGCTTCCTCTGTCCCTCTAGAAACTGCCCTGACACAGCTGAGAAGAAGTTAACTGGCTCAGGGCTCTGCTCACATGGGTGGCCATTGGTTCAGAGCAGGTGGTGCAGGGGAACAGGGCTTGGCTGTCTTAAGGAGCCTCCCTTCTCCACCTCCCTGCAAAAAACAGCAGAACTGGGAACTTCCCTCCTCCATCCAGGCATACGATCCTGAGAAGGGGGTCAGTATCCACAGCTGAGCTGCACAGAGGGCTTCAGACATTCTCTAGACCAGGTTTCATTAACCTCGGCACTATTGATATTTTTGACCAGATAATTCTTTGTTGTGGGGGGCTGTCTTGTGCATTGCAAGAAGTTTAGCAGTATTTCTAGCAGCATGCCTAGATGCCAGTAGCACCCCCCATCCCCCAAGTTGTCATAATAAATAATGTCTCCAGACATTGTTAAATGTCTCCCGAGGGGCAAAATCACCCCCAGTTGAGAACCACTGCTCCAGACTATGTCACCCAGACAATCATCAGGGGCCCCTCCCATGCAACAGCAGCCATTGGATGACCAATCTAGTTACAACTCAAACAGTGATCATTTTTATAAGTATTTTTATATTGTCTTCCCATAAGTATCATCTTCTCTTTGCTGGTATACTGATCCAATAAGCTTTAACACATGTGTTTGCAAGCTCCTTTCTTAGAATTGTTTATGCTAGTAGGTATGTAGTGATACTACGCTGAGAGTAGCCCTGAATTTCACATAATGTTGTAGTTAATTATTTTAAATAGACTACGTAGAAGGGTTTCCTAATTCATTTCTTAATGCCTTTCATGGACTCTAAACCATTATCAGTATCTAGCATTTCAGTTTGAATTAATCACATCAAATTTAGCCAATGTTTATAAACTAGATTTTGTTTTCATATAAAATCTTTAAATAAACAGAGCAGTTGCTTTGCCTGGATGTTAAAATTACAGGCAAGTTTTACATTCTTCCTACTAACTTGTACTTTCTGATTTTTTTGAATTAAATTTATTTCTCAAATCATTTTTTGGGGGGCCGGCCCCATGGCTGAGTGGTTAAGTCCGTGCACTCTGCTTCGGCGGCCCAGGGTTTGGATCCTGGGCACAGACATGGCACCGCTTATTAGGCCATGTTGAGGCAGCGTCCCACATGCCACAACTAGAAGGACCCACAAATAAAATATACAACTATGTACTGGGGGGATTTGGGAAGAAAAAAAAAGCAGGGGAAAAAAAAGAGAAGATTGCCAACAGTTGTTAGCTCAGGTGTCAATCTTTAAAAAAAAACATTTTTTTCTGGTTATGTTTTCAGAGTCACACATAGGGGGAAAACTGCATGCTTTCTAAATCTTTGCAGCTTATCTAGGCTAGTGATATAGGCCCTGCCCAGTGCCTGACTGTAGTCCATGTACAATAAATTTAGGTGAAATCATTTTCCATTTGTTATTTCCATGCTTTCATAGGCATTGAAACACCCATATTTTCAAGTTGGTCAGGTATTAGGCCCTTCCTCGCATCATCTGGAATCGAAACAGGCTTTAAATAAGCAGGTGCAACCACTAGAGTCGAAGCCATCCTTAGCTGATCTGGAACCTAAGCCTCTGCCAGACATAAGTGACCAGACTGTCGGACAATCCCAGCCGAAAAACAGCCACCAGCCGCTGCAGCCCATCCAGCCGCCACAGAACGTGAGCGTCCCGCAGGCGCCAAAGCCACAGAGTCAGCAGAAACAGCCACAAACACTGTTTCCAAGTATCATCAAAAACCCGCCAGCCGTAAGTAGCCACAGTCACCCGTCAGAGCAAATAGTTCAATTGTTCAACTAGGATTTCATTTCTAGGCATGTCTAAAGGTGTTGGGAAGATATGGAAGATTATTCTTTGCTAAAGCCCCTGCTTCCTCTGGCAGGAGCTTGGCATGAGATAAATTACAATTCTAATACCATTTATAAATAGAAAAACTTTTACAATGCGAGTAATAAACTTTGCGTGCCACAGACTTTCTTTAACAGTTTCTTAGATGCAAAGGAATTCAAAGAAAGAATTGAAAAGAATCCAGTACTTAGAAGAAAACTGATCCTAAATCTTAAGGATTTTAACAGTGATTTTACACTGGTTTTAAATGCTAACAAACAGGAACAGAATGGGTTTTTTAAGTGTCACGAATAGTATAAAACTTCCTCTTCCCACTTTCTTTGTTCAGTTCAGGGACCTCGTCAAGCGCCGTATTATTTTAGCGTCTCCTCAAGATGTGTCCTCCCAAATGTATGTGCACTATGGGCATTTTAGGACTGAAAGAAACCTTAAAGGACACTGTGTCTAGTTCCTTAACCAATCCTGCCGCCTTGATATCAGTTAGCCCTGCCCGCAGTGGCACTAATCACATTCAAACATATATTAATTCGTTGTTTCTTATGTGTATTGTTTATCATCTGGTTCTTCCTACTGGAATGTAAGCTCCATGAGGTCAGGAATATTTGTCTGTTTTGTTTATCAATGCAAACCCAGAACCCAGAACAGTGTCTGGAACATAGTAAATTCTCAATAAATATCTGTTGAATGAATGAAAAATGGTGCCCTATATGATCTCCCACTTTTTTTCCCTTAGTTCTCAAAAGCTTTCCCTTTAATAAGTGGTTTTAGAATATTTTCTCTCATCTTATACCAAACATATTAATGTGGAGCTTGCAAAAATCCACTTTTTATTTTATAAAAATTATTTATATTTGCCTCTTTCCAGTCTCCTCGGACATACAAGACTGCTTGATATTACTGACATCGTTCAGCGGCATACACCATCAGCGCCCTAAATACAATTCAACTGAAATAAAAGTCCTGAACTCAGCTCAGTATATAATGTTTGATTAACTTGTCTCATCTAAAACTTTAGATCTTTTTTTCTCCTTAGTCTGGAGCTCATTCTCCCTGACCAAGAAAGCAACAGTATAATAGAAGTTGGCAATTACCACTTTTTGTCATCATCCATCACTATGATGCCATCAGCTGCTAGCAATAGCATACCCATTCTTTAAGCATCTTCTTGCTCCAAACATAGCTGTATTTGCTAGCCTTGCTTCCAGTTTTCCCTAATTTTTCAAGTGCCTTTTGGATTTTTCGGTTTACATGCCCAGAAACCACCCCACGTAAACTTGTATAAAACCATCTCATTGTCTGCCCCAAGCCAGGTCTTCCTTATTCTTTATTTCTGTTGATAGAGCCACCATTCTGAGACAATCAGGCTCAAACTTTTAAAGTCATCCCTGCCGTTCTTTCTCCGTGTCTGTTAGGATTACATTCAGTGACTTATCACAGAAACCTGACCACTGTGGCTTAAATAATAGGGATTGTTTTTCTCACCTAACAAGAAGTCAGATGGTGGGCAAGCCAGGGCTGGTGCAGCTTGTAAAAGGAACCAGATTGCCTGTCTTCCTGTCCCACCACCCTTAGCAGGCAGGTTTCATTCCTATGGCCACAAGATGGCAGCTGTTCCTTTGGGGTTGCACCTGCATTCTAGAAGGGGCAAGACGGACAGACAACTGGCACATACCAGCAGAGTCTAAAAATAGCTCTCCTGGAAGCCCCTCCCAATAGACTTACACTGACAGCTCCCTGGTTAGACTGGGTCACATGGCTACAAAGAGCTGCAAGGGAGGCTGGGATTTCAGGTACTTTAACTGGGCATATTGCTGCACGGAACAAAATCTGTTAGTAAGGAAGAAGGGGAGAGGCTACTGAGTGGGCACCTAGCAATGTCTGCCACGCTCTCTTTTGACATCTCTTCAGATAGACACAAAGTCCAGGCCTTTTATTCCTTGTTAACAGCAAATGTATTCTTTCCTGAGCATTCCAACCACTATGAATCTGTTGCCCTTGTCACTGCCCGAGACTATAACTGCGAAGGCCTCCTATCTGTAGAGCCTGACCTTTCTAGAATGCTGCCCTTAGCTCATCACTTTTTCGCTCAGAAACATCCAGTGTTCTCCATTGCCCATAGGGTAGCTGCAGCTCCTTAGGCAGACATTGAAGGCCCTTTATGCCCTAGCATCAGTCTGTCTTTGCAACCCCATCCTCCACTACTTCTGGCACAAACCATCTGCTTTGATAAATTTAGTCTACCCTTTCTTCCTAGAATATACTCTAGCACTTTCATGTTAAAAAGCCATACTTATACATTTCCTCTTCCAAACTCTAGAATAATAATAATAACAATACTACCTAACATTTAGTAACTCTTATTATGTGCTGGGCCCCATCCTAAGGACTTTCAATGTATTTTACTATTAAATTTAGAAACACACAGTTAAATAAATACTCTTTAGATAAATACTGAATATCCCCATTTCAGGAGGAGGAAACTAAGGCTTTGAGAAATTAAATCACTTGCCCAAAGAGACAGTGTCACACATGGCAGTTTTCTAAATTACACATCAGTGAAGAGTCAGTTGTGATCCTAAGTGTTCATCTCCCCCAACCCAAGTTCACAGAGCTCTCTCCCGCTGCACTCCTATCGTATTTTTAGCATGTGCCCGCTAATTTTGTTAATACTATTAAATGTGTATATATGTTGGGGCTGGCCCCATGGCCGAGTGGTTAAGTTCACCCGCTCCACTGCAGGCAGCCCAGTGTTTCGTCAGTTGGAATCCTGGGCGCAGACATGGCACTGCTCATCAAACCACGCTGAGGCGGCGTCCCACAGGCCACAACTAGAAGGACCCACAATGAAGAATATACAACTATGTACCGGGGGGGCTTTAGGGAGGAAAAGGAAAAAAACAAAATCTTTAAATGTGTATTCATGTTATCTTCTTAACTATATGGAAGGCTCCGTAAGAATGGAGACTCTTGGTATCAAATATAATAGCTTGTGCCTTAAAGGCATTCAGCAGATGATTAAAGATGGTGATGACTGGTTTTCCACCACAGAAGGCAAATGGCGCACTGGGTCATAAAAGTGGTCGGAGGCGCTGGGGTCAGACCGTGTTCAAGTCTGGAGAAGGTTGGGAAGAGTTTGAGGACTGTGACTTTGGAGCCTCCCATTCCAAGAAGCCAAGCATGGGTGTTTTCAAAGAAAAGAGGAAAAAAGATTCTCCATTTCGGTGAGATTTCACATTCCTCGGGAAAATATATTTTTATCATGCATCAACTGTATTTTACTCATTAAATATCAATGAATGTAGATATTAAAAGACAATAAGTAACTTAATATTGTGTTCTTGCAAAAAACCCAAATCTCTATGCATACCTCTGAAAAGGTAAGAATCTTTCTCACAGGAGTGATGCTCAGTGCTAATGGCTGAGTGTTGCATGTGTGTGGACGAAGGGTTCTTGTTAAATTTTTAGTGTGCCCTGTTGAATTATGATTACCACTATTCTCATTCGAAATTCACATGCCTATTTGTAGAAAGCAAAGCACAAAAGTGATGGTTTCCTCTGATGGTGTTCAGATTCAATTGTTTGCCTGCTATTTAAACTTTTTTTGATAGTCTCCTGAACTTTTTCTGGAAGTTTACTATCGCTAGCAGTATCTTTTCTTTTTATAAGTTGAATCATCATTAGTGCATTATTCAACTTTGAAGTGAGGATGAGTGAATATTTTGTGAACATTTTGAAAAAGTATTTTCAGGTTTTTTTCCTCTTTGGAACAGAAGATGAATAGGGAGAAAACATGTGGCCTGAGTGAGGGAAATGTGTCTAATAGCTCTTGGACACTGTATGGTGCAGAAGTCTTCACCTTGGGGTACACACACTTCTCAAGGTCCATGAAGACTCTCTAAGGGGTACACGTGCTTGGATAATTCTTAGTCAATCAATTTCCAGATCCTCAAGTTCCACAGTACTCTGCCCTTTAGGCAGAGTTCAAGTATGAACTTGAGAACAAACCTGATTAATCCCCCTCCCACTTCAGGCTAGAAAGTCACAGCTCTCAGCCATTTCAAATCTTGCATGGCATGAAGGTGTAACACTCTTTGAGGTGTTAAACAAATGCAGAAATCAGAAGACTGGCACCTTCAACTCAAAGGCTTTCTGTTCTTCCTTGTCCTATACATATTTCTCTTAAGGAGAAAACCCTGCATTAGAACTAGGATATTTTAGCCTGTATTGGAAGGCATGGAGATTCAGAACCACTGAGGCACCTCAGCCTAGAGATACTTATTCTTTTAAATGTACTAGAATGTTCTATAAAACCATCTGATTTTTCAAAAACTATGGATATAATTGTACATGATTCTTTGGAGATTCAGAATGTTTTATAGAATAAGGTAGTTACAGCTTACTTTATCAAGTCATACATGAAATACTCCAATTACAGTCAATCCTCATGATATTTCATCTTATAAAATATTTAGTTTTCTATCTGCTATTAACAAGAAACAAGAAGTAGAATTATTTAATTTATGATGAAAACTGATAGGTCTCAACTTAAATATGTACAGAGAGCTACATAGTTGTGTTTTTTTAAAAACAACTCTTTGCATCTGGGAGCAAGAGTTTGAAGACCATTGGTGTAATATGTTGAGTATGTTGAGTATTCCAGCTGAACTTTACCATATGTTTTTAGGTGGGTAGAAGAGGTTTGAATCAAAACCTATAGTTAAGATCAAATTTGTAGTCTATATATTTGGTTCTGGCAGGGGAACCATTGGTAAACCTCCTTGACATCAATTATTCCTTTTCTCTTGAAATTTCTTTAGAAAGATTGTATGGCAATGAATTTTTAATGTATGTATTTCTTCTATTTTTCTTTTTTGGTATCATTAAATGGCCTTATACAATATAGACACATAATAATTATTATTAATATTCTACCACTTATTAAGCACCTACCTAAATTTTATTTGTAATCTTCACACTCTGGTAAAAGTAGCTGCAGAATAGGCCACTGAGACTCAGCTTGACTAAATAGGTTGCCCAAGGTCAGAGGAGGCTTAATTGAAATCCAGCGCTCTCGCTTCCACATGACACTACCTCTTAAACAAGAGGAGCTCAGATACTTGGTGAACTGAATGGACTCTGCTCTTCTCTGCTCAGTTTCTCAGGCAGCCTGGGCTTCCCCATAAAGAATACAAAGTGCCAAATAATAAAGTGTAAAACTTTTACTTAACATTGTCTTTTTTTAATTGAACAAAAGCTGGATTTATACTTACTTTTATACTTGTATTCATACTCAGTAGTCATTTACTAAACACCTAGTTGGTATTAAGCAAAGGTACAAACATGATATAGTCTGTCTTGAACCCATCAACTGTCCAGCAGCATGAAGATGACTTCAAGTGCCTATAACACAGGACAGAGCATGTATGAAGCACCACTAACAAAGGAGCTGCCAGGAGCTCTATGAATTTTGTCTGTGGGCAGGCCACTTTGAGGAGGACAAGAAATTCCTTTTAGAGTGACAAGTTTTGAAAATGGGTAGAATTTTCCACAATTGGTATAACTACAATGGGCTGAGGGGAAGGGAAAGAAACCAGAAATGAGTGGGGCTGTTTCTAATGAAGGGGACCTACCCCCAAAGCGGGTTGGGGTAGCCAGCAGTTCAAAGGGCCACCCAAGTCAGTGTGTCTCCACGGGGCTCCCGAACAGCCTTCCTGGTTATCCATTGCTTTAGTAGGCAGGCAAAGAAGCTATGATCGTCTTCCCTTTCAACTTGCCATCTTCCATGTTATAAACCCACAACTGTGGCAGTTGTAGGAAAGATAAAAACATACGCAGGCAATTTGCTGCTCAGTTGTAAAGCTGTCTGTCACATAATGTCTAAATTAGAAATGATGCTATACACTGCCTAATATCTACGGGGGGGAGGGGGAAGCTGTCATTTAGTGTTCCTATCAGCCAAAGGACTCTGATGGAAACCAGTGAAGGGAAGTTACCTTGACGGATTTGAAAAGATGTGCAGAGAGTAAGTGAGAACACAGTAGTGTCATCTTCTCAAGCTTCACATGGTAACACTACCTTATCTTGACTTTCAAGTCTTCCAGAGTCACTCCCCTCAGGCTCCACCCACTCACCAGAGGAAAACAAGAGCGTACCTGCTGCTATCTCCCTAAAATCTGATTCTGAATTGTCAACTGCTTCAACAGCTAAACAGTACTACCTGAAACAATCAAGGTACCTTCCAGGTAAGTTGAGAAAATAAAATGTTTACTGCTAACTAGAATAGAGATAGCCAGGCTCAAGTGTCTTGGAATCTTTGCAGAAGCGGCACCAGTGAAATAAAAAGGATGATCACAGTGCTCTTTGCTGGATCAGCCTAGTCAGTACTTGTCACCAAGTGCTTTTCTGAACCTCCTGCCTCTGTGAAGTCTGCAGCCCAAAATCACGATGAAGAACATGCTTCAAAGAATACCACCTTCCCCAGCCAAAGCTATGCCTTTAGTAAATGCTAAATTTTATTAAAACAAGTCTGCACCCCCAGTACAACTTTTTATAAAATGTAGAACTTTATACTGTTTCCTAAATGATCTGATTTATGTTTTTGAAAGATCATTCTGGCTTCTGGGTACAGCATGCTAGGGGCTCGAGAGGGACAAGGAGACTGGTCAAGAGGCTATTGCATATGTCCAGATGGAGAGGGGAAAGGCTTGTTCCAGAGTGGTGAAAGTGGAGATGGAAGTGGGTGAAATCTAGATGTTTCTGCTAGTGGAGCTGATAAGACTGCCGCTAGATTAGCATGGGTGATGATAAAGACAGAAGGAATTAGCTTCAGCTTCTGGGTTTTTGACTTGGCAACCGAGTGGATGGTGGTGACTTTAATTAAGAAAAGAAAGATTAGGAGAGGACAGGAGTGTGGAAGCAGAGAACGAGGAGTTGAGGTTGGGATGCCTGTGAGACATCTGAGTTGATCTATCTAATGGACAATTGGATATATGAATCTGGAACTTACAAGAAAGATCCAGAGAGATGGTGGGGAGTTTATGTCGTGCCTGCAAGTAGCATTTTCTCCTCAAAATCCACTTTAAAAAGAAAAGTTTAAAATTCAATTTAGTCTAAAAGGGGATCAATTTTTAAGTCACTCTGTATCTATACAGATACATCTCTAGCCCAACAAGAGGAGGAAATTTTCTCTTTTGTGCTTTTGTGGGCATGGTCATTTACAGCTTTCTGCACGTAGGAAGCAGGCCACTGTGTTCATCTGAGGAAGATTTGCTTTTCACATCTGACTCCCCAGAAATAAGCCATAGTCTTCATTTCCCGAGGAGGGGCAAGGAAGACAAGAGAAAAGGTTGAGACTGGATTGTTAGCAAGAGATTGATGCATCACATATTTTTCCATATACCATTTAGGCAACCGTATAAATTTCAGTTCTAGGAATCCAATAGGGATCCACTCCTGTTGCCAGTAACTGAGGAGAGAACAAAATGAAACTGAGGAAAGGGCTTAGAAATGGATGAGACAGACAACAGAAGACACAGTGGGTGTAGAGGTCTAACCACAGATGTTGACTAAGTTGAAATAAACTTATGGAGCACAAATCAAGGCTTTAGAACTGCACTTCTCTGCTGATTAGAAAGGAGGACGACACTATCCTATCTCAGAGAAGTTGAAGAGATTGGCACGAAGTATCAAGGGCAGGGCTAAAACTATAACCCTGGGTATTTGGAGATCTAAGTGGGTTAAATGTTTGTTTTGTTTAAAGCCTTCATAGAGGAAGTGAGTCAGCTGGTCCTTAATGGATGAGCAGCACTTCTCCATGAAGAAGGGGGAAAACATTCTAGGACACATGGGTAGCGTGAGCATTCATTCATTGATTCTGTTGATTCATTCATTTCTTTATTCATTCACTCAGTGATCTATATTACCTAATATGTGCCAAGTACTTACTGTTCTAGGCCGTGATATATATATATAGCATTGAACCAGACAGACGAGGTACCTGCTATCCAGAAGCTTACATTCTCGTGGCGAGAAAAAAAAGAAAATTGGCAGGTAGTGATAAGTGCTATTGTGAAAACAGGGAGAGGAACTAGAGTATGACTGCTTGGGGGTGGGGGCCTCCTTGACTGCCTAACATTTGAGCTGATACCAGAAAGATGAGAAGGAGGCAGTCATGTGAAGAGCTGAGAAAAGATGTTTCAGGCAGAGGTGGGAAAGCCACTGGCTTATTTGAGAAATAGAACAAAAGGCTGCATATTTGGAGTTTAATGGGCTCCGAGGAGAGTGGTGTGTGGTGAGGTGGGGAAAGCCAGCAGCGTTCCGATGATACAGCACCTTGAGGGCAAGGAAGGCACTGGGTTTTATTCTGGGTCCAGTGGAGGCCTTGGGGAGGACTTCAGGGGGTGAGTGACATGTGACTTACGTGTTAAAAAGACTGTATCAAGAAGAGATTACATGAAGGCAAGACTAGGCTGGTTGGGAAGCTACTGCAGTCCTCCAGGGAAAAGATAATGTTGATTTAGAGGGAGATGGGCTCTTGATATATTTTGGAAATGGACTTGCTGATGGATGTTGGTGGAAAAGAAGGGAAAAGTGAGTTTGGGGCTTGACTCCTGGGTGGATGGTGGTGCCGTGTTCTGAGATGGGGAAGACTTGGGAAGAGGATTGGGTGGAGACGAGGCAGTTGGTCCTGTTTGGGGGCTGTTACATTTGAGATGCTTATGAAAGATTCCAGTGTGGAGAAGCCAAGCAGGCAGTCAGAGGGAAGAACCAGGAAAGCTGAGGAGGGACCTGGGCCAAGATAACAGATTTGAGAGTCCCCAGCTGACTCTCAGATAGTATTCAAATCCATGGATTGAATAGGATCACCTACGGAGAGATTGTGAGGGAAGAGTAGCAGGGGTAGAGGAGGAGGAGCTAAGGGGAGAGGAAGCAGCCAGACAGATGAGGAGGAAACCAGGAGAGGTGCTTTCCAGAGACTGAGAAGGGAGAGTTTACCTGAAAGAGTTGTTTGCTGCTGAGCAGTTGGATAAGAGAGGACAGAAATGTCTGATTAAATTCAACAGTGGAGCAGTCTCTGATGACCCTGATGAGCGGTTTTAGCCTGGAACGGTGAGGGAGGCCTAGGTTGGAGTGCGTTGGAAGGTGATGAGAAGTGAGAAATTGGCGACCGAAAATGTAGACAACTCTTTGGAGGCATTTTGCTGTGAAGGGAGCTTAGGAATCGAGCCATACTGGAATGGGGTTCAGGGGGCACCTCAACAGTGGGGAGACTCTGGGACTTTGGAGCAGGTTTGCGTGTGGATGGGAATGACTGCTTACAGAGGGCGGGATTGATCATGCAGGAGAGGAGGGCAATTGATGAGGGATTGAAGTCCTTCGCAAGGTGAGGAGAGTTGGAATTAAGTCCGTAAGAGATGGGGTGCACTTTTGAAAGGAGCAAAGATACTAGAGTTATAATCTCTATCTAGATACCTAGATAGTAGGTTTGTAAATGTTAGTGTTGAAACCATGAGGGAGTTCTATCTGACTGCAAAGGCAGGTATGTAAGAAAGTTTCCAAAACACAGATTCATGGGGGACACTCTTCCCTGTTTAAGACAAAAAAGAAAGAGAAACCAATACATTTCATTGACTGAAATGTAGCAAACCAGTATTTTCTCTTACTTACAGAAGTGAGCCCTCTGGTGGTGGAAAAGGCCACTGGAAATTTTTGTCAGGATAAATGGATCCAAAGCACCCCATTTTCATAGTTCTGATCCCTAATATGGTTTTCAGGAACATATTTCTGGGTATTTGAGACACATATGATCATTTCCTTTTTAACCAGAAAGATCTAACGAATTCTGCAAATCACTTTGGATTAGTGCATGGCTGTAATGGAGACTTAAGAAATAGATTCAAAATTAGAAAGAATGGTTTGAAATCTAAACTTGAGCCTTCATGTTACTCTATTGGCACTTGTTGTCTTGAAGATGACCCCTTTAGAGCTGGGTGAGATTTGAAACTAGAACTGAGCTCAGTTCAGTCACTTGGACAAACATTTATTGAGCACCTATCATGAGCCAGTGAATGCAGAGGACAGAAAACCAAATAAGAAGTGATCCTTGACATTTGTGATCCAAAGTTATTCTTATGATGGAAGACCTTTAGGAATAAAGTAAGGATAATATCTTTGGGGGCCCTCTTTTATACCATAAAACCAAGCATAAAAGGTCTTATTAAGCATCGACCTTTAGGATCGTGGGAGCTCTAGAAATGTACCATATAATTTCAGGGCAGCATGACATTATACTACAAGGATTGGCAGATCTGTGACACTGGCCTTCAGGGAGACAGACACAAGAGTCACAGTTGTTGACCTGCTACTGCCCAGCTGTATACTGGAGCAAGACTTTGAGATTCTGTTTTCTGTTACTTACAATGGAACTGCAGTCATCTGTCAGCTAACTCTGTAAGCCTTAGGTACTTAATTATTGCAAGGTAGTTGCAAACAGAGTATGCAATGAGCGCTAACGACCTCTCAGTGGTGCCCTCTGGTCTCCCTCCCTGCTCCCAGAACCACGGGAGCATGAACTGATGCACCAGGCTGGCAGGAAGAGCGGCTCTTTCCACAGCACCTTTGAAACCTGATCTGTGGATCCTTCTCGAGTCCAATTTATCACTACTGTCCTGCCTTCCATCTGTATATTCAATGCTTGTGTCATTTCTATACATGCCTGTCCTACTGCATTTTAAATTTCTTAACATGACTCACAAATTCCTATGTGATCTGACCCCTAGCCCCCTCTCCAGCCTCATTGTGTACCATGCCTTGTTCTTGCTCCATCCATGCTGAATGTCTTGGAGTTCCTTCCCGTCTCAGGAATGCTTCCGGCACTGTTGCATCTCCCAGGAATGCACCTCCCCACCCCCTATTGAGTCCTAATCATGAGTCACATTGTAGCTTAAAATTGCATTTTTTAAAGAAAGACTGGCTTAGTTGCTTCTGTCATTTACTCCCTTGGCACCAAATTCTTCTAAAGAAATTGCACACGGCTAACTACTTACCTAATTATTTATAATCACTAAAGTCTCTCTTATCATTAGAGTGGACTATAAAGCCAAAAGGGTAGAAACTGGTCTGTTTTGTTCACCGCTTTTTCTCCAGTGCCACACACACTGCCTGGCATGTGGGCAGGTGCTCAACAAATCTTTGCTTACTGACGTTTTAATCTCCTTTGAGGCAAGGAATGAAAGTATATTAATTTCTGTTTCTATCTAACACAGTGTTTGGTATATGGAAAGTGTCCAATAAAAGCTTGTAAACTAATATGTAAATGATTTAAAATTCTAGATTGTGTCTATTTCCAAGAAAATTAGAATCTTTAAAAAGACAAAGAATTAAAGCAATTACCTTCAACAGTGTATGTAATTACTTAAAAAAAACACTAGGGGGCCGGCCCCGTGGCCTAGTGGTTAAGTTCTGTGCACTCTGCTTCAGCAGCCCAGGTTCGGTTCCCAGGCTCAGACCTCCACCACCCATTGGTGGCCATGCTATGGCAGCAGCTCACATACAAAATAGAAGAAGATTGGCACAGATGTTGGCTCAGGGTGAATCTTCTTCAGCAAAAAAAAGCACGCACACACACACTAGGGATGTCACAAGGCTAACTGGATTAACAAAATAATTTAAGTATTCAGGGTCCCTTCTTTGTTGAACTATATTTATGAAAACAGTTCATTTAAAGAGATTTTTAATTTTTTCCCTACCTTGCACTTCCTCTTTGCATAAAATGTTTTTGTAAAGATGTTTTTAATATGAGTAATTGCTACCTAGTGCATCTTCTTTATTGTCAGGTCATTGCTTACTATAGTTCTATTTGTAGGTGTTTTATTAGAAACTAAAATCCATAAGGAGCTATATCCTCTAAGAAGGGGAAACTATTTACCTGATAGTGTTTCCTTCAAGAACTGAGGACAGGTGACCTTGAGGTTTGGTACAGAAAAACGAGGCTCGTTTCTGGCTTCAAAACAAGGGATATTATTATATGTCTCATAAATATGGAACCTTGCTAAGGAGTCCACTTTGTGAAAAGCAAAAGCTAGTAGTGCCTGGAAACAGCTGCTAACTTCCTATGGAAACAGTGGTCCTCAGTGGGGATCTTTCCTCTTCTAGCACAGAAAACACTACGTGTGTGACCCAGAGGCCTCGACCGTGTGATGTCTCTAGTGTCTCATAAGTTGAATCCCATTTAATTATCAGTAAAAAGAAAGCAACTTCAGGAAGTTTTCAAATTTCTTAAAAAATTTCTCGGTCACATGTCCATTTCCCTGGCTACACAAGTGTTCCTCAAGGTATGGCACAGAGACATACTCAGCATAGGTGAATGATGTGGAAATACCTTTCTGAAGAAAATTTTTGTGCCTCCTCAATTTCTACAAGACATTTGGCAACAAATGTCTAATGTTTATTATTACTTGCATTATAGAAAGTATCTTATGTTTATAAAATATACTGTGAGGTTTCCAGGTTATTGTGCTTAGGGCTTAGGATCATACTAGGTTTATCAAAAAGCAAGTATTTGCTACACTGTAACCTAAATTTATTTCCATTCTCCTCTCCCAAGTTATTTCTGGTCTTGGTTTGAATGCATAATATATGTTTCCTTCAAGTTCATGATCACACTCTCACGTCTGAAATGACTGTTTTGTTCTTCAAAGGTGTCAATCCCAAGCATGTGTCCCTGGTAGCCAGTGGAAAGGATATAAGTCCATATACGTGGAGTAATCAGTTATTTCCTAAGTCACTGGGACCCATTGGGGCAGAACTTGCCTTCAAAAGGAGTAATGCAGGTAAAGCAAGAATACATTTAAAGTATGCATTTACACTGTCTTCCTTCTGCAGATTTCTACTTTTAAATATATCGCAGCTGCCTTCTTCCGGTCGAGATACCTTTAGGGGTCACAAAGATTTTCCAAATGGTCCTTGAGCAGAGAGAGTTTTAAGGGAGTCATTTGCCAGATCTCAACTTCCATATGGATTCTTTCCTAAAATGGATCTGCCTGAGCAAGGTGTCTCTATTCTCCTGCTTTACCAGAGAAAAGACGACTTCTCACTGTTTACTATGGTGTGTTTCCTATCCCCAAAGTGTACAAGGATCTGGGGTGCCAGGCAAAGGGATCGTTTGATATGTTGTGTCAGTGTTGAGGGAGTAACTCAGATGAGTGGGAAACAAATCCTTTTTAAGTTAAGTGGTTTCCACTTCTTAACTTTCAGAAAATTGAAGGAGAACCTAATTGAGTTATTAGCTAACAGATAATTAAAAATTATTTTTTATGAGATCACTATATGATTTTTGGTCTATAACTTTGAATACAGTTCCAAGACTATAGTGGCAGAGCTGTAGCAAAATATCTTTCATTACCAACTGTGTCTTTACGTTAACGAGGTTTCCCAATGTTTCCATCTCCAAAAATGAAAAAATAAAAAAGAATTGATGCTGAATCCTGTCTGATTTTAGCAGTAAGTAATATTCATTTGTGGATACATGAACTACTTGAAAACAATCCCATCTTTCTCATTAAGAGATGCATTTCCAAAACACCTGGCTTTTCATGTTTAGTAACCAAAATGATCATAGTCATCTTTTTTGATTAATTATGTACAATGAGTCATTGTAATTATAACTAAATTAATCCAGAAAAAATTATTTTAATATACTTATGGTTACAAGAAATTTTTTTCCAGGTTTCAATTTATACACATTTTTGAGTGATCAATTTAAAGACTTTTAAGCCTAGAATTTTATTTGGATAAAATTTGGGAGCTGAGATATGAATGAAAATAAAATTTTAGAGAGAAAAAAGATCAATTTGAAATTTCCAACTGTTAAAAAGGAACTTCTTCATGTATATCTTAAGTCAATATTGGTGGGAATAAAATCACTATGGTATTTAGATTCCATTGGTTATATTTAAAGGAGAGACGTAACAGCTTTATTTTTAAATGTCTGTATTTACAATATGCCAGAAATTACATCTTTTGGATCTGTAAAACATATGAAAAATATTAGATAACAGCTTAAAGCATGTAAAGTGGTAAAGAGTTCTCTTTTTTTAAGAGATGTAGGTGGTATTGCATCAAAAAAGTTTGAGGATCCTTCTGTAGCAATTGACTAGTCTCTTGCCGTTTTCTGATGTGATATCAACACACTTTGGGCATTTTACAAGTTTTCCAGACACTTTGAAGACTCAACTT
The DNA here is from genome assembly GCF_021613505.1 of Equus quagga. NCBI lineage: Eukaryota > Metazoa > Chordata > Mammalia > Perissodactyla > Equidae > Equus > Equus quagga. Next base: position 53,052,650 of record NC_060281.1, read on the forward strand.
ATCCATATAATAGTGCTGGGTTGTCAAACACTGCAGCACTGTAATTTACTTATTTATTCTGTTATTTTAAAATAATATTCACTGAACCAACCAGTTCAAGGCAGTTTAAATGACAGCACTCCAGCCGCATCCCAGGGGAATATATGATCAGCACCAAATGAAAGCTGTGACCACACATGAGAACACTGTCTCATTTTAAGGGTTCTATCTGGGTCTTTTCATTAATCAGCTCATCCATTTTCCTCTGCTTTTCCTAAAACATTCTCCATATTATTCATTCTTTCTTTCCATCTGCCTTCTCTTTAGAAGAAAGCATAATTAAACCAATTGAAAAACTATCATGCAGTGAAAGTTTTCCAGAAAAATTAGAGGACCCACAAGGTAATTTCTGGGCATTATCAATGAGTACAACTTGTTCTTTGAATCTCTTGTCCGATTTTCTTCTCAACATTTACCCCAAATCTTGTCATAAAAAGCTACCATGAAGGCCAAGGTCACCTGATTTTAGGAGTCAGAACAGGACTAAGAGAAAGAAAAGTGTTCCACATCATCGAGAACCTCTTTCTTCAGTAGTTGGGATTCTAAGACTAATTTCCTCTCAAAAAGCTCTACGCTCGTCTTCTTAAATTAATTATGACAATTCATAGAAACCAAGCAAATCTACTGAAGATAATTAAAAGAATATGCTCTAATTTTGTCATCAGTATTCCTGGAAACCTTTTTAAAAAGTCTTGAAACTCATTTCTTAAGCATTAACAATCATTTAAAAGAAGTTGACCAGGTTCATAGAGATGGTGGATTTCCTAGAGGTTCGCTGTCGCTGGTTTAAACAGTGCCAACTATTGGCTCCAACCTAACAATTTGCAGCTCACAAGGTACTTCAAATGATAAGCCAAAATAATTTAAGAAGACAATTTTCTGTTCATTTTTCCTTAGCAACTTCTTCTTCCAATAGGAAGAAGCATCCTGTAACTGTTCAGCACATGGCTTTTAGAGTCTGACATAGCCCCACTCTCTCACTTACTAGCCTTGTGATTTTGGACAGATCACTTAGGCTCCCTACATGAGTTTCTCTATCTATAAAATGGAGGAAATAATATTTACCTAGATATTATTATATAACCACACCTAGGATTTTTGCCACACAGTAAGCATGTAATAAGTGTTTGCTCTGATGATAAGGATGAGAGCAAGAGAGATGTTCTGAAGCCGCTACTGAATGTGATCACTGCCCTGAACTTCTTCCAAAGTCTTTTGAAGTAAAGGGCTGATTCCTGATTTAGAATGAGTACTCGAGGTGGAAGGAAAGGCCAAATTAGGCAAAATTCAGTAGTGTTAAAAGTTGTATAAACTGATAACATGTGTTTACTCTGTCAAATCTTTCAGGGTCTGATAAATAGTATTTCCATTGGACATTTGTTGGTTCAGGAGCAAACACTTAGAGCCTACTGTGCACAGTACTGTGACAGACATCAGGGACCCAGGAGCTCAGAGTCCAGACTTGTGACAAGTAACACCATGTGAAAAATGCTTCAGTTGTAGCTGCCAAATGAACAGTTCTTTGAAACCACCAGGTTGACCAGAGCCCTGTTACACCTTCTCACTGACAGACTTGTCTCCGTTCTGGCATCCTTGAAAGAGAAGTTGTATTCATTTTTCCTTATTTCCAGTTTGCTTCTCAATTCACTGTAGGTTGTCCTCTGCTTGCCTCAGGCCACTGAAACAGCTCCTGCTAGGTCCTGGCGTTGTCCTGGTGGCCAAGTCCAGTGGGCATTGCTCATCCCACCAGACCTGTCTGCCTCATTTGTTGTTCCTTCTTTCTTCGCATGCTGTATTCTCTTGCATTTTCAGACCCTGCTCTTCATACCATCTACCTCTCTATTCTCTCTCCTCCATAGAGTCCTTTCCTTTCCTTTCCCCTCATGCTGGTGTTCCCTGGGGTTCTAGTCTGGGTCTTTGTACATCCCCGCGATC